>NW_018021400.1:27917-40886 GCF_002006095.1 Pseudomyrmex gracilis | reverse complement strand
AACGAGAGTTCAATCATCAAACTTTTTTTGTTCATAACTTTTTTATAAACAATGGGCGACGGATAAAACCTTCATATTATTATTCAGAGAGGTGACCTTGATAACATATGTCAAAATTGTTGAGATCGGAAAATAGTCCGTATAACTGCATAATTACCCACATTACTTATATTATTTTCTATTTTTACAATTTTATAGTATTTACTATTTTTCCTAATATAAGGTGACTGATGCGTGAAGGTACATATACTTATAAATATTTTGAAAATAAATTATATTTGTACATAAAAGCAAAATACACATGTCAGACGTACACAGAATACGCATCCGAATAATTGAGACTACCCCGAGAAAAAATGGAAACTCATGTGATCATATAGGATTATATGTGGATCGGATGTAATTTTGTATGATCGTGTAAACTTTTATATAACTCGAATATGATTTTATGTGTAAGTTGGATATGATTTTATGTTCACATATAAATATATAAAATTATGTATAATAATATATAATTTTTTATATTTATATGTGATCAATTAGAAGCCGTTTAATTAGAAATGTAAGATTAGCGGAAATTCTTGCATTGACAGAATTGAACCCTTATGATTTCTTGAGTCGCCGAGAAATAGATTCTAAAGTTAGTCGTGTCAGTCTGTATCTGGCGCATTTTGAGTCAAAACAAGTTCACTCTTACCGAATGTCTCTTCACCAATCTGTGAATAATGATGATTGTCAAAGTAGACTTGCTTTTTGCAACTGGATAAGACAACAACCACCTACTTTTCACAACAAAATTTTATTTTCTGACGAATTTACATTCAAAAATGATGGATGTGTCAATATGTGGAACTGTCGTTAGTGATCGTAAGTTAATCCTCATTGAGAGAAATGGATTATCAACATATTTGGAAAGTGAACGTTTGGTGCGGCATTATTGATAGTCAGATCGTAGATTCTATTGTCTTTGAAGAAAATTTAAACGCTAATAGGTATTCAGCCCTGATAGAGACAGATCTTCCTGTCTTATTAAAAAATCTATTTTTGCGATTGCGCCTGGATATGTGGTTCGAACAAGATGAATGCCGGTCGCATACATCAAAAGTTGGCCGTGCAGCTATAAACACTATGTTTCCCAAGTGGATAAGCAAATACGGTCCGATCAATTATCCATCTCGATCACCGGACCTCAGTATCCTAGATTATTATTTGTGAAAAAGGGTAAAAGACTTGGTGTAACGTGAACGTCCGACTACAAGGGATGATATGATTTGTAAGATAAGAGAAGCAATTCAATCTTTAAGCAATGATAAAATTCTTTCAGCAATCAATTTCTTCCAAACTAGAGTAGATACTTGCATCGCAAAGAATTGCGCTCAGTTTGAATACCTCATTTGAACAAATATACACACACACACACGTGAGAAGCAAGGAAACTCACTTTAATCAAGCACTCCAAAAAGTAAATCCGACCGTGCGACTTCACATGGTACATCTTAAGTAATGCTAACGCCGGCGGTACTCAAATTTTGAAATCTCATAACTCAAAAAGATCTCAACTAAAAAGGGTTTGTAACCAGTGTTTCGAAAACACCTTGACGTTAGTTACAAGAATATGAAATAAAAAGTAAGTGTTCCTATTTCAAAAATTCAAGTTGACCTTGACATTACCTTTACTACGCAATTCAAGGTCAATCGCATATGTCTATGTAATGCATTACTTAATCACCAATAACTTTGGTCTGAAATATTTTTTAAAATAATCATTTCTCTCGTTTTGAACTGGGCTGTACGGGTGGTCTGAAACATCCTATATATACAAGGTGTCCGACAATTACTTTAACATCTCTCGTAGGCAGGTAGAAGGAGTAAAACTGAGTCGAAAAGTAAACCATTTTTTTCTATTACATACAATAAAGGAGTAATTATTGAATAAATCAAGCCAATCAGCGCCGACCTTTAGCCGGGCTCACGTCAGTGAGCCGCGCGGAGCGCTCACGCACACCAGACTTGTGGTTCACTGACGTGCGTTCGGCTAAAGGTCGGCGCTGATTGGCTATTTATTCAATAATTTCTCTTTTATTATATGTAATAGAAAAAAATAGTTCAGGACTTTTCGACTCAGTTTTACTCTTCCTATCTGTCTACGAGAGATGTTAAAGTAATTGTCGGACACCTTGTATATTAATTAAATATTTCTTGTATGTAAACCCTAAGATATAAAACAATAAGTAAATAAATAATTATTAATACAATAATAAGTAAATAAGTAATTACAAAAGTATTAAAAAACTCATTTTTAACTTATCTCGACATTAGACTTCATCATATGTATATACATACACAGAGTGTTCGAACATTTCTATTCTGTCAATGAGTAACACATGACGAATGAGTTACTTTAATCAGTTTTACATGTCTCAGGTAGTCCGTTCAAATTAAAATTAATTAATTTGTAGTTTTTACTGTATATTAATGATAAATTTTCAAAATGTGATTCACAAATAATATTGGAAATATGTTTTGAATATAAAAAATAAAATGTAAACAAATAGAAAAAATAAAAATAAATCACATCATTGCATTATTATTTGTAACATTAATATTATGCACTAACAGTATGTATTAGTAATAAATACTAGGCAAGAGTTGCTAAAATACGTGAGGTGAATGCTGAGGTTAACTCGCTGGATGAAAGTTTAGTACTGCGCATGCCCGCGCAGACGCAAGCGCTACAGCACGAGCCATATATCCCACATGATTTTGAAGAGCAAAACCACTTCTCATGTGTAAAACGGCTTTGCAATTTTCTTAATGTATCTCGAAAATTATTAGAAATATTAAAAAATGTTTTATACAAAAGTTTTATGGTAAGAATATCTTTAATTTATTTACATTAATAAAATTGTTTTAGAAAATTGTTTTTTATAAATTTAAGAACAATTGTTTTTAAATTACTGTTTTTTAAAATTTAATAATATGGTTAAATAGAGTACTTTTTTAAATAAAACTTTTGTATGAAACATTTTTTGATATCTCTTATAATTTTTGAGATAAAGTGAAAAAAGTATAAAGTTGGTATGTATATACAAGGTGATTTCACCCCTTAAAACTGTTTTAGGGCAACAATGAAATATGTCAATATTCATCTATTGATCTCTCCTACATGTGTGCAAAGTTTCATCAAAATAAAAATTTTCCACTTTACGAGGTTTCCTTGTGAGTATATAGTTTTAGTGCAGGGCTGCGCAACTCAGGCGAGCCAAGTAGCTAAGTAGTAACGCTGCGATATTTCTGACATCCCTACCATTGACCGCGAGCCTACCACCTGAGATGCAAGTTTTGAGACGCTTGCAGCATGCTATAGCGGTGGAAAGAATGCACACAAAGCAGCGAGTAAATGCTTGCTGATGTTGTGCGCATTCCCTCTACTTGCTGTTGCATGCTGCAAGCGTCTCAAAACTGGCATCTCTGCCTACCACGCTACTATGTATATATGCTCCGCTTTGTTTCATATGTAGTGTGTATGACAAACACACTACCATCCTCCGGCGGCTGCCCGCCAGCGCTTTAGACGAAAATGAGGGAATTTCTCGCTACAAATGAAGGAAGTGGAATAAATGTGGTAGCCAAGTGTAGCTACTGGGCCGCCAGTTGCGCAGCCCTGTTTTAGTGTCTTGATTCAAGTGTAGGAACTTTAAGACTTTACGGATCTAGTTGTGAGATGGCTTATAATTTGCGTAAGTAATTCCTACAGTAAGAAAAATGAGTTCTAAGAGGGATAGCTCAGTTGAGTCACTCTCTGACGAGTACATCAAGAGAGTTAAGAAAAAAAGAGAGAAATGTAGAGAATATTGAAAAGTACTAGAAAATTTGGTAAAGACAAGAAGTTAGGTTTGATTTAAACTGTGATTTTGGCGCGCGTGACAAACGCAAAAATAGCGTGCACAGCATTAGAAACTTTTTGAGAATGCAATATCAGGAAGTTTTACAGGCGAACTAAAGCCGCAGTAAAAGAGATCAATAAGTAATTTGACACATACACAAGTCTTTTGCTCAAATGATCATTAAATATGTCACTTACTCATAGATGTGCAATACATACACATAACAATTAATGGCGTTATCATATATAACTATTCTAATAACATCTATTAAGCACGAACTTTCACATACCGAATACAAAACTCCTTTATCATCCTAAACTAATCTTAATGTTAAATCTTAATAAGACTTTCAGAACCGTATTTCGATTATTTGTTTGAAATTACGCTGCCTAAAAATATGTTGTAAGTACTTTTATAGATATTTTATACTGAATATTGTGAGAAATTTTCTTTAGTTGAATGAGTTTTAATAGACAGAGAGTCGAATTGATTTTGAAAGCAACATTACAGAGTATAGAAAATTAAGGTGTTTTCTTAATAGTTTTTTTCCAATTATTTTAGAAGGTAAAGCATCTAATATAAATTTTCACAAAACTAAATATTCAATGTAGACTTCCAAATTAAAATTAATTCAAATAAATATGTGTATTAATTTATACTTTAAAAATATTTTGCATGTTGATTGAGGTTTTGACTTTTAAAAGCTATACAGAAAAATTTTGATACAGTCAAACTGTAAAGATAGATTGTCAATCTGAACAGAAAAGTTTTGTAGTTTATCTTGTCCTTGCCATTTTGCAACATTTACAGTAAGTATTGAGTGATTAATTAATATATGTGATCTAATGAGCGCGTGGGGAGCAATGGTCCGGACAGTAGGCGTGTATGATTTTCAGCTAAAGAAAATTAGGTTACTTTATGCAATCTCCTAAGAGATGAAGAGAACAAGAGGCGGAGCGAGTGGCGAGTAATACAGCTTCTTGCAATCGGCTGATTTTCACAACTGATTGCTTCCCACGCGCTCATTGGGTCACATATATTAATTAATCACTCAATATCTATTGCAAAGTTTGCAAAATGGTAAAACTTTTCTGTTTAAATTGACCTAAATCTACCTTCACACTTCGGCTGTGTCAGAATTTTTCAGACACCCTGTATACAGAGTCTGAAAAATGTTAACACAGTTGAAGTGTAAAGATAGATTAAATTAATCTTGAACAAAAAGTTATATATCATTTTATATGATACATAACTTCTCTGTTCAGAGGAATACAATCTATTTCCACACTTTGGCTTACAAGAGGAGAACCAGAAGTGGTAGCCTTGAAAAAGTGATGGCAAATTTTGTCCATTTTACGGACCTCAAATTTCACTTTTTTGATGGCAAATAGTACTATTAATACTATTAAAACCATTAATAACTGCCTATTGAACCACCTATTGAACCATTAATCCCAGTAAAATTTCAAGATGAGCACGGTTCCGGAGATACAAGGCGGTGAAAGTGATGATTTCCAGTTAGGATGTATTGCATAAGGAAGAATGCGTGGCTGAAGTTCATGTAATATTGAGAATATATTCTCAAATTGATCATCTATGATTCAGTGTTCAGAGAATTAACGATCTACTACTCACCGTTATTTTATTTAAAAGGGTGTGCTTTATAAAGTACCCTGAAAATACAGTTTTTATTACTTATTGATCAAGTCTTTGAAGCAACTTAAATTACTGAGGAAGTACTCAAATTGAAAGATAGAATCTCGCTACATGACGCATTCACAAGTTCTCTTGAAGTACTTTACTATCATATGAAGTAGAGTCCATAAATTTATCTATATACTATTCTAATCTATTTATAACTATTCTTGTTTCTTTGTTTTCCATTTTTTTATGTTTTGATTGCTGAAGTGAGTTTCTCGTTAATTTTATTTCATTCCAATTTTTTCTACATTCTCTTGTCTCTTCAGATATTTTTTTTTTTATATCTTGACAATCTTTGATTTTTCAATAAAGCAATACCTTTCACTAAATGTTTAGGCTGTAATGATCAAAAAAGATCGACAAATGATAAGTTATATTTTATAACAACGTATAAACAACTTACAAAGTTTTATATAATATTTTATATTTTGTAACAATGTATAAATGTACAAAATTTTACTTGGCGCTACTTATTGATATCATTTCTTTTGTAGAATAGATTTTGTAGAGAAAGATTGTTTTAGTAATACATTCTCTAGAGATACGAGTTGCGCATGTACTTGGCGCCTTTTTTTACCTTTTTTTGAAAAGATATTTTGCTCGAGATATCACACATTTTTGTAGAATATGTTTTTGACAAACATTTTTTTCAATATAATACAATGCAATTCTACATAATAACAATAACATATGTATAACAGAATAATACATATAACAAACCATTACAAAAAAGAACTACTGCCGATTACATATAACTAAAGTCAGTAATATAAATATTACTGACAATCACACAAGAATATTATTAGGTATTACAGGAATCACTGAGAATATTACTGGCAATTACACAGAATGCCAGTAATTCTTTCGTACCACTGCCAGTAGTTCTTTTTCGTAAAGGAAGTGATGAAAGTATTTGCATGTATTTAATTTTTTAATGTAGATTCTAATCATATTTGGCAAGAAATTTTTACTATTGTTTCTATCTGGTGCAAAAGTATTAAAATGGATAATTATTTTAAGCAATTAAATATTTTATATTTGGGTTTAGTTTTTCTTAATTTTTTCTAAAAAGAGTATGTAAATATTTTTAGCCCCTCTAAGTTATTTTGGTTTATTAATTGTCCCATTATCAGCTTCAATCCAATTAGAATAATGACTGTTTTCTATACATGATTCGTGATGAAATATTGCATTTATGACTTTATACAACTGTCTATTTACTGATATTTTAGTTGTTGGGACTGCAAATAAGGTAAATTAAAATCAGGCTTTAATAATCTGCAATACCAAAATCACTTATTATATAATTTCATGTTATAAGTAGTATCTTTATTTTTTATCCTTACTCATACAGCACACAAATATTGCATATACATTGCAGAAATCTTTCACCGTAATGTTGCAATATTGCCATTTCACTATGAAATATTGATGCATCATTGTTGTTGAATTGCAGCAACGTTCAAATGTCCGCTTTTAGGAAAATTACAACAAAACATCAAAGCAATATTGCAATGTAACACATATGCAATAATGCAGTGTTACTGCAATCATTAAGTAATATTGCATATAAAAATAGTTTTATTTTTTTATAGATTGCATTAAAAACACATGAAGATATATGAAAGAAGGAAAAGCTTCATATAAACACAAATGCAATACTTTTATCTAAGATATGTATTATAAACCTATATATACATATATATTTTTTTAAAGTATTGTATTTGTGTTCAAAAAAATACAATAGTGTGTATATATTATGTGTGTGTGTGTGTGTATGCGCGCACGCGTATATATATACATACATATAAAATTAAATACAATACTGTAATTGAAAAAATATGTTATTTATGTATAACTTTATATTGTATATTTTAGATATACAATTATTGCAAAGTTTTGTTTATATAAAGGTTTTCCCTATTTCATATATCCTCTCATATGTTTTATTCTAAAACAGAAAAGATCTTGTATAAATATGTTAAAACTCTTGAAAAATATATATATTTATTTTTAGTATTCTTATAACAAGCCTATATCTTAATTGCTATCACAATTTTTTTATATACAATAAAATATTATCAAAAATTATTTTATTATCATATTTCATTAATAAGATATTTATATATCACACTAATTATTGTACATTACAAAATTTTGTTTTTGCAATGATTTTAAAATATTACTGTTATTTTGCTACACGTGCGCTAATATTTTGCGGATTTATATCTGTGCAATGTCTTCTTGCGATGTTGGATTGCAATTTGCAATGTTGCAACGTTGCAATGCTGCAATATAGTTGCAATAAACTGTGCTGCATGGGTACCTCTTTAACACCAAAAATATATAATTGTCTTTTTTTATTTTTTATCGGAAATACACTTTGTGTGTTGTACAACAATTAGAAAAGCAGCATATAATAATACATAAGCGCAGCGTGAGACTTGCGATTTTTTTACTCACGTTACGTCTCGTGTAAAATTCTCAATCAATCAATCGGCTCTACTTGCAAATAAATGAGACACGTGGTACCCAGCGTTGCCGTGGAACTTGCCACACGTGACGTCACGTGGTACCTCGCGCAGCGCGCACACACTTTGCGCACATACTTGGCGCGAGGCACTGCCTCTTGATCATAGAGCTTATACTCATGGAGAGGCCCTGCGACCGCAAGGAGGATCGACAAAGAGAGATATATTTTTCTGTTTCAACTGTGGCCACTTCTTATAGAAGAGAATAACAGAGAACACGGAGTAGGGGAGCCACAGTTGAGACAAAATATATCGAAATATATCTCTCTTTGTCGATCCTCCCGGCGGAGCCCTCTCTATGGTTAGCATATAGGCAAGGCCTCTCCATGAGTGTAAGCTCTATGCTCTTGATAAACATCTATACTGCGTTCAATTTGAGAAGAGAAACCAGATAAACAAAACATTCGCGCACTTCCCTTACTAAAAAATCTCTCATCTGCAGCCTTGGCTGTTAAGTGTTTCACCAACAATTCCAAACGCTTTCTTTACGCTACTTTGCCTGCTTTTCTTTCCCTAGCATAGTAATAAAATTCTCTTCTCAAATTGAACGCATACATACATTGTGCACGAAAGTGTCGCTTCATAGTAACGACGAAGAGAAAAGGCACGTTTTGTCGCACGGTGAAGTCACGTATTATACTGTCCGACGACAAAGTTTCTTAAACCTAATTTTTTGGGATTTTGGACTTTGTATCAAGATATCTCTGTTGAGTAAGAAAAAAATCGCAAAATACTTTCTTTCGTCCTTTGACTTCAACTTTCGATTAAGTCTAGGCCGAACTCGATCAATTTAGCCGTTGTTGAGATCTGAAAATCTCGGAAATTCTCATCGGCCATTCTCGCGTATAAGAGGCACGAGGTACCTTGCTCAACGCGCGCGCACTTCGTTTGTGCATATACTTGGCGCGAGGCACTACTGTGCCTCTTGATACAAGGTGGGAAAAAATATCTATGTATACATACAGGGTGTCCAACAATTACTTTAAAATCTCTCGTAGGCAGAAGGAGTAAGATTGAGTCAAAAAGTCCTGAACTATTTGTTTCTATTACATATAATAAAAGAGTAATTATTGAATAAATCAAGCCAATCAGCGCTGACCTTTAGCCAAACGCACGTCAGTGAACCACGCGCCTGGTGTGCGTGAGCGCTCCACGCGGCTCATTGACGTGCGCCGGCTAAAGGTCGACGCTGATTGGCTTGATTTATTCAATAATTACTTTTTTATTATATGTAATAGAAAAAAAAATAGTTCAGGACTTTTTGACTTAGTTTTACTTCTTCTACTTGCTTATAAGAGCTGTTAAAGTAATTGTCAGACACCTTGTATATATATGTACAGGATGTCCCGTAATTGGTGTAACATCTCTCGTAGAAGGAGGAAAACTAAGTCGATAAGTCCTATATCTATTTTGCTAGATTTGCAATAGTTATCGAAATCTTAATTAACAAAGATCAGCGAATAAGCATGCATCGGACTGTCTTACGCGCGTAAGACAGTCAAGTGCGCTTTGCGCGCTTACGGTGTTACCCGTAGCAACATATGAGAGGAGCTAATTTAACAGCATATACTCTATAACATATACATATTAAAATGTAATTGTGCGAAGCGCGCCGGACTGTCCTACGCGCGTATATATATAAGACAGCCCGATGCATGCTTATTCGCTGATCTTTGTTAATTAAGATCTCGATAATTATTGCGAATCTAGCAAAATAGATATAGGACTTATCGACTCAGTTTTACTTCTTCTACTTGTCTACGAGAGATGTTACATCAATTCTGAGACACCCTATATATATACGCATATGTCCGCAACAACATTTAGCGTACGGCTTTTATTACCATTTATATATTTGCGTTTAGAAACTTCAAAGCTTTCTTTATTAATTATAATATATCCTTTGCATTTTATATAATTATATGTAGAAGTCAATATACATTGGAATTGCAATGGGAGCTTAATTTATTTTTTCTTTTTCGATTACTTTGAGGTACACTCAAAACTTTGAATTATATTATTATCTTACACACAATTTATATATATCAATTATAACATTCAATAATATCTACTCTTTATATCGACAACGAACAACAAAAAAATTCTTTGCTAAAATCTTCTATAGAATTTCTTCCTCTCTCCTTCCTGACCGAAGAACGGTCGCTTCTATAGAAACGAGTACTGATATCTGACCTAAGCGAGACTGTAAACATTCCTTCACTGGAAGTTTTCAAAGATATTATATTCAAATGCTATATTCGAATGTGTTGCACGTTAATACAATTATATAAAATGGGAAAAATATAATACAATTTAATTAACTTTTAATACACTTTAATAACACAAAAAAAAGAAAAGAAAACTTACCGATGGCGGGATTTGAATCCGCATGTCTCGAGTTACAATGCAAGCTCCTAATCAACTGAGCCACTCAAACTGCTTGCAAATACTCTCAACGTAACGGCTTTTCCAGTACACCCAGAAAGCGGTCTATTTTCCAAAAGTAAAAACTTAAAATCTAAAGCTTATTAGAACAAACGGCCAAACAAGGAATTTCTTTTTTGACCTGTAAAACTATCAAAAAATTGGCATCAAATGTCAGGTTCTATCACTTCTGATCCTCTCCTTGTTACTCAAAATATTTCAGACATCTTGTATATGTATCATTTTATTTAATTTGAAATTTTCAGAATTATAGTTTGATTATTTAATTAATATTTCTTCTTTATTTCCAAATATTACAAAAGTGTGCACATAATAGTAATGAACATTTACAATTCCAGTGTTTTTTAACTATTTCTTTAGATTTTTCTTCTTGGAATCTTTAAATAAAAAACTTTTCTATTGTCTGTAGGTATTACAAAAAACTTCATCAAGTCACTCTTCTCACTCCAGTGGCAAGTCTGTGTCCAGTACAAAAGTGATCTGTACACCGTTGAAAACAGTTACACAATCAAATCACCACTCAAAATCATCACCACTCAAAGTTGTTCAACAAGGTTCTTTAACTCCTTTGCCAGAAGCGCAAAACTCAATAACTCTTCAGGTGTCCACCAATCTGAGCCCATCATCACAAGAGCAACAAACAATACAGAATAGCGTGACGCTGGCTTCCAATACGACTAGCACGACGACTATTTCCGGCTCGTCTGGTACGAAGATCTACGTTCAACAGAATAACTCGCCAATGAGATCCGTAATTACTTTTGAAAATGGCACAGTGAAAACAAAGATTGCTGAGAAGGAAATCATTGACTGCAAAGAGAAACAGGAAAAAGAATTGGTTACGGAAAAGACTTATAAAACTCGAGTAAGTAACGAGAAGCTCTTCAAATCGAAGTTAGATGAAGAAAAATTGAATAAATCAATCAAAGTTGAGCGTCCGTCAACGCTTTATGCAACAAAAGAAACAAAAACAAATACTTTGTTATCAGAATCTGATAAAGAAAATAAACCGAAAATTGAAGAGGAAGTGCCTAACAAAATGAAACTAACAAACCGCATGAACAACAGTCAGGTTCACTTATTCGACGGGTCTGCCAACAATGTCGACAAAAATGCTTTAATACATGAGACAGCCGCCGCGTTGTCCAGTACAAAAAACACAAATGATGCGATGAACAACTCGCGCAAACTTAGTCTGTCACTCAGCAAAGATACATTAAGCTATCGCAATCTATTGCATCCCGACTCGAAGAACAACATAGCTTCAAACCCTCCATCGCCTACTAAATCCTACGACTGTTTTAGTGACTCCTTCAACGATGTCTACATTGAAAATCTAGAGACGGTAAAACAGCACCAGGCTCCTCAGGGATCTGAGCCTAATTTAGAAAAGATCATGAGTCGAGGTTCGGACTTGCACTCTTATCCTAGTCTCAGCGATATGCAAGTGCAATTTACCAGCTTGGCAGCGCAAAAAATCCTCAAGGGCTGCCCGATCAACAGCGTTGACACTCTGGTAGAAGTAAATATGGCAGCAACATCCGATAAGACTAATAACTGTGATGTTACAGTTCATACCGACTTTGGTCTCGTTTGAATTCCATTATCAAACAAACGCTATCCGTCGATTAAATAATAAATGAAGAAGCTGTGATCCTTTTATCACATTTTGACATGTTTGTGTCCGTAAAAAGTAATGTGCCTCAAGGCAAACAACATTCGAAAGTATATCGCTACCGCCTTTGATTTTCGCATTTTAGAATAAACAAATTATTTTTATGTAAAAGCTACAGCTTGCATACAGAAGATATATATAGAATATGCATAATAGTTACCAGTGAACTTGTCGCTTCTTCTTTTGTGAATCTTTTAACAAACGTTCATACTTATTCAAATATTTTTTACAACATACATGTTATATTGTTAAGTACTGAAACACCGTTCTATAATTTATAATTCTAAAGTTATCACAAAGAAGTGCTAGATTGTCTTGTACTTTTTGATATTTACAATTAGACTTGGTTCTCTTTACATTTTAAAACAATATAAATATATTCGAATACTACGCATATTATAATGTTGTAACATTTGGCGGTTTTGCATTGCTTTACTCAAGTTAAAGCGATTTGTCAAAGCATCTTATGTTCAACAATCAGACGTGCCACAAGCGTCAAATGAGAAAAGAGAGATAAGAAGTTAAAAAACAGTGAAAACAAGAACATTATTACTTTAAATACATATGTGTAGATAATTTTATTTTATTTTACATTTTATATTTTTACGGCGACACAACTTTGTAACCTTTACCAATAAACAGAAATTAAACAGTACAGTACAATTTTTGGCAAAATCTTTATAGTATAGTATAGTATAGTATAGTATAGTATAGTATAGTATAGTATAGT
>NW_018021400.1:13817-27613 GCF_002006095.1 Pseudomyrmex gracilis | reverse complement strand
AGTATAGTATAGTATAGTATAGTATAGTATAGTATAGTATAGTATAGTATAGTATAGTATAGTATAGTATAGTATAGTATAGTATAGTATAGTTTAGTATAGTATAGTGTTGCACTTGCATAAGCGTACGATGCTTTCTTCGGTCGCCGGAAGTCGCACAGAAAACGCGCCGTGACAGACTTAAACTCAGATCACAAACGCTCATCCGATTAACAACTGTTGCTTACCTACCTACCATAGAACACAAGATGACCGCGGCGAAACGTCGTTAGTATGTGTGTTTATACGCGCGCGTGCATGTGTGTGTATGTATATATGTAACTAGAAATTCTTCATTATAATCATAATTATTTTGACAATAATGTCACAATAAAATGGACAACACTGTTTTTCATTAATAAAGGTAGAACACACGCACGCACGCGCGTGCCCGTACCCAGGTAGCAAGCTTACGTGATAATGAATGATTATGAAGTGATTTTGATGACTAAGTAACTACGCTTAAGTAACTTAAAGCTCGTTCTACATTGATCGCAAGCGCAAACGTAAGGTATAGATCTCGTAGAATTGACCAATCACGCTGGTCAATTGGCTAATTTGATCAATACGATTAGTCAATTTTACCAGACCTGTTTCTTACGTTTGCGCTTGCGCTCAACGTAGAACGAGCTTTAAGTTACTTAGGCGTATATGGTATGTTAGTTTGACAATACCAAAGTTCATTTACAATACCAAAAGTTGACGTAGCCGATATGACGTCATTTAGATGACGTATCCGATTGACGTCATATATCAACTTATATATTATATACTTTTAATATGACATTAATAAAACGGGTAAATGACGTTCTACCAACAAACTTGAGTTAAATTCAACCGTTAATTATAATAATATGTTTATTAATAACATCTGTTTTTTTGAATAATATTATATCTTTAAATACATTATTTATAGGTAAGTATAGTCATTGATTTATAGGTAAGTAGCCACGTATAATTTGGTAAATTGATTACCTTTTATGTATTAAATTTTTTGGGATTAAAAATAACATAATATATAATAAATATATTTAATGATGAGTTTATTATAGTAATTTAAAGTTTATAATAAAACCAATTATTATTAAATATTTCTTATTAAATAATAAATAATAAATAAAATGTGTAGAATAGTTTAAGAAAAAGTAAAGGAAAATATTTACAAACATGAAATCTTCAGTCATAAGTGCCCGGAAAAAATCCTAAGGTAGTGGTAGGATTTAAACTCGAGATCTCCTTATTTGCAGCTCCTGCACTCAGTCTGCTCAACCACTTGTTCCTTCTATGTAATGTATGAGCCAAAAATAATTGCAGTAGTAATTATTTTTGGCTCATACATTACATAGTAAGGAATAATTACTAATGTAATTATTTTTGGCTCATACATTACATAGTAAGGATTAAGTGGTTTAGCGGACTGAGTGCAAGAGCTGCAAATATGGAGATTCGAGTTTAAATCCTACCACTACCTTAGGATTTTTTCCGGGTCCGGTATCTTTCATCAAATTAATCAGTTGATCGACAAACTGAGTCAAGTCTCCAAAACTTAATTCAAGTGAAATTCCGAATTGATTTTTTTCTATAAAGTGTTGTTTTTTTTATATATCACCGTAATATTACTATAATGCATTTCGGCTGTCATTTTAATATTATTGTAATGCAATAATATTACGTGCTATGTGGGATGTTGGTACTATTGTTCTTTAAGTGTTGTATTTTATTTTCCTTTTAAATTTACAATAACGTCTTTAACATGTCAATTTGGTGAGTCTTTTCTGATTATATTTACGTCTACTTGACGTAATATAATGACGTCAATAAGATGTGACATAATCACGTAGTATGTACATCAAAATGATGTACTTTTTATGTCATAATTGACGTTGTGCAGACCAAAAACTGACGTCATTATCACGTAAGCTTGCTATCTGGGTACGTGTGTGTGTGTACATATAAAGAGATTCTTGTCGCTTTATAGAAGGATCATAAGTATTTAAACAATAATGTTACAATAACACGAAGAGCAACATAACATGAAGAGCATTGCTTTTTATTACCAGCGGTACGTTATTATGCATTATCAAAAAAATATTAATAAATTAATAGTACCAAAACGCTCATGTAATAAAACAAATGTAATTTTTTATGCCACGTACACAGTGAAAATTTGATATAAATTTCTGCTTAAAGGTAATATACAATTCATAATATTACAATATAATATAACTAAAGTATGTGCATACATACAAACATATATACATACACGTATACATACATGCATACTTACATACGTACATACGTACATACTAGAGATGCTAGTTCAGACGCTTGCTCTTCCTGTGACGGTTTTCTACGCTGTTACAGTATTCTCGTGTCGCTCCGCCTGAAACGGAAGCTCGAACACGGAACACGGACGAAAGTCCGCGAGAATAAGACGTTGGCTAAATAGCAGGAGAGAAACAAGGGAAAACCGAATCAACCACTGCGCCAAGCCGACTGATCCTTGGTAAGAATTTTGGGTGCCAGACACGTTAACGCGTCAAACTTAGCGTCGCTCGACACAACGGGCCGACTATCTCGTTTTTAGGACGAGAGGCTAGGTTTAATAATTGTGGTAATTAAGACTGTCCCTTATAACTCCTCCGACAAATTTGTTCGCGCAATAAATGAATCAGAAGATAAGATTTTGCAAGAACTAACAATTTATTATAACAATCTAAACATTTGACAACAATAACAAAAAAAATATTAAAAATTTGGGAATTTGTATGTGAGATGACGGATAGGCAGCAGCGATGGTGACAGCAGCAAGGATTGCGGAAGTGATGGTCGTGTATATTAAAAGTCTTCCTGTAATTTGAAAAAACACTTTATTTACATTATGTACAACTCTTTTTTTGGTTTTTATTGTACAATGGAGCCCTGAAAAGAGCCTTTTTATTTTTCCCGGCGCCTTGTGTTTTCTCGCCAAAAGATCCGGGACTTCGCAGTTGTCAATCGCCACTCCTTGGCAATTACTCGGGTCGGCGAGCTCGGTAGCGTGGCTGGATGGCCGGTCTGCGTGGCCGTAGATGCTGACTCTTTAGCGATGATCGGCGAGCTTGGTGGTGTTGCCGGAGGGTCTGTCTGCGTAGCCGTAAATGTTGATTCCTTGGCGATGTCGGCTTGGCACGCTTGCTCTGCAGTAAAGAATCGCTGCTGCTTGTCCTTGGTCCTACGGCGAGCTCAGCGTATCTGCGTTGCCACGTGCTGGAACTCCTTGCGTTGCGGCGGTGAGGCCGAGGGCGTCATGGAGCGACCAAAGTTTATTTGCGAAAAACTTCTTCCTGATAGCGGTGGTGGTGAAAAGTTCAGCTGGATAAGCCGCCACGGTAAAAATTCCTTTTCCTTGAGTGGTGCTGTAGACACGGGTCGGTCAGTGCTCCTGGAGGACGACCTAGGATCTTTTGACGGAATGCCTCAATTAATTTCTCTGATTAATGGAGAAAAGAGATCTCTAAGAGATCTGCGCTCAAGCCGAGTAGCGAGCGGATGATGATCGATGATCCGTCGATGGTCGTTTTATTTAGACGCCGGGGTAATTGTCTCTTGCAAGCAAGCTGGCGCCGTCGTGCGCCGCGTAGTAGCTGCGCTGCGGCGGCTGCGGGTGCCAAGCTTAAGGCCGCCTTGCTGCTTGCGTAATATGTTCGTAGTGTAAACTTGCACCACAAATAATAATAATTGACAATGTAATAGAAATAAAAATAAAGATAGTAATCAAATACATGTACAAATCACCAAAAGACGATAAATGATTACAATAAACAAAATAGACCATCGATACGATACCATTAGGCGGTGACTAGCGGAGTTAGTCAAACCAACTATTTGCCAATAGCACTGATCAGGCTGCAACGAATAGATTGTCACCGATACGTAATCGCGATCATCCAAAAACATGCGTCAAGGTGCACGCTAAGCAGGCGAGAGGGTGCGAAAGATGCGCAAGACGTGCGGAAATAAGCAAGCTAGTAGATAACAATGGTCGGTATCTAATAAGTCGGCGGGTCTTAATTGACCTGTAATAGATCGCCGTTCTTCACGTCAAACTTGCATGCACGACGCGAAGCTTTTGCCGATTTTGATTCCAAGGCTCGCAACAGCTCCGCAATAAAGCAGTCGAATATAATAGGGAAAATGTTTGTTACAATAAATACTCGTGGTATGGAACAAAGCGAGCGCGACGTCGGAAGAGCTTAGATGAAATCAGACTTTCTTCAGTATTTCGAAACTACTCGCGAAACAGCTCCGCAGTTCGCTCGTCGCGGAGGTTGCTAGATCCAGCGCGAAATTCTTTTTAATCAGGCGATGTGATGGTCAGTACCATGGTGTAAAAAGAAACGTGTTCCATTGCGTATAATGTGTGGCGAAGGTTTATAATCTCAACCAATCAGAAATTGAGCTCATTTGCAGCGCACAATATAAACATGAAATAATGATATAAGAAGAATAAGGCAGTTTAGTGATTTTTAATAAAAATATAATAATTTTTAATAAAAATATATTATAAATAATGCAAGTACTAATAGTAACTAATACTAATAAAATCAATTAATAAAAGAAATACGTAATAATAAAAAACCAACAAATATGAACGTAAAAAACATAACTTTTGTCCTACTGTTTTGTCAAAACAAAAAATTTTTTCATAGAATATGAAAACTTTTAACATTGTTTGTCGCAGATATGTTTTATTTTTTTTTTGTTTTTGTCTTGTACAGTTTTGCTGTTTTATCAAATTATTAATATAACACAGGTGTATATATGTACGTATCCGCACCAAACAAGCAATTATAGTTAAGAAAAGAAATTTTTTGCATAGAATTGTAATTAATTTATCATGTTATTTTTTTATTTATTTTTTATAAAAATTAGACACTCCGAACTGAAGGTATTGCCGTGAAACTATACATATATGTTTATTGTGTATATTCCATACAGGACATAACACTCCAAAGGACATCTATTGACATCCATGATGGAAATTGGAAACATCTAATGGACGCTCACGTTACCTCTAGTGGATATCCATTAGATATTTAGAGTTCACTTTTCAAACATCTATAGGAAGTCTAATGGATGTATTCCATAGATGTTTTGTGGTAATCTATGGAGATGCAGTAGATATGTTATTGACGTTCTTTTAGATGACTGATAAACAGTCATAGATATGCAGTAGACATCCCACATAGCACATAATATTACTGCAATATCACAGTAATATTGTTTTTCCAATGCAATATTGCACTCTAATATAGTAACAATATTATCGTAATATTAATGTACTACAACAGTAATATTAAAATATCCGCCGAAATGCACCACAATAATATTACGATGATATATGTAAAAAAAAACTAATGGCACATTGCCTTGTGAAAGGGAGATTAATTCGAAATTTCACTCGAATTCATCTTTGAAGGTATGATTTAGTTTGCTGATCAACTAATTAACTCGATGAAAGATACGGGCCTAGAAAAAATCCTAAGGTGATGGTGGGATTTGAACTCGAGATCTCCATATACGCAGCCCCTGCACTCAGTCCGCGAAACCACTTGTTTCTTACTAAAATGTAATTATTTTTATCTACTTATCCTCAAGCTACACATTTTATTTATTATTTATTTTGATTATTCATTTATTAAAAATATTGCAGTGCAATGTATCTGCAACAATGGATAAAAATATTTTTCTTCTTATTATTAACTATAATTTAAAGTACATTGGTACAACGCAAACAAATTTTTTGTTAACATATACTGATTATTATAATCAATTCTTAATAATAATAATATAGCAAATGATGTATGAAAATATGGATACACATTTATATACACTATATCATTCTTATTATATAATAATAATTATATATTGTTTATATATGTAATATAATATTAGGTGCGCAACTAAGTGCGCTGTTTTTTTTGAAAATGCAACTTTATTGTGACAAAATGGTTACAAATGAATCATTCAAAGTATTGCCCATCGGTAGCTACAATTTTTTCCCATCTTTCTGGCAGAGCTCAAATACCGTTACCGTAAAAGTGTTCGTCTTTTGAGGTTATCCACGAATCAAGCCATTTTTTGATGTCTTCATATGAGCGGAACTGCTGATCAGCCAGACCATGTGCCATTGAACGGAACAAGTAATAATCGGACGGCGCAATATCTGGGGAATATGGCGGGTGGGGTAGGACTTTCCATTTGAACGTTTCCACGTAGGTTTTAACGGGTTTGGCAACATGAGGCCGAGCGTTGTCATGCAGTAGAATCACTTTTTCGTGCCTCTGCTCGTATTGTGGCCGTTTTTCGCGCAGTGCTCGGCTCAGTTGCATCAATTGAATTCGATTCCGTTCCCCAGTGATGGTTTCGTTTGGTTTCAACAGCTCATAATAAATAACACCGACTTGGTCCCACCAAATACACAGCATAACCTTTGCAGCGTGAATATTCGGCCGAGCCGACGACGTAGAAGCATGACCGGGCAGTCCCCATTACTTTCTTTTCTTTGGGTTGCTGTAATGAATCCATTTTTCATCACCCGTTACGATGCGATGAAGAAAACCCTTCCTTTTTTGCCGCTAGAGCAGTTGTTTACAGGCGAAAAAACGACGCTAAACGTCTCTTGGCTTCAAATTATAAAGAACCCAAGTTCCTTGCCTTTGAATCATTCCCAACGCATGCAATCGCTTGGAAATGGCGTGGCGGGTAACTCCTAATGCTGAAGCAAGCTGTTCTTGCGTTTGGCATGGATCCTCATCGAGCAATGTCTCCAATTCAGCGTCTCCGAAGGTTTTTGGCTTTCCTTCACGCGGACGGTCGTCAACATCGAAATCACTGTCTTTGAAGCGACGGAACCAATTACGGCACGTTGTTTTACTTAGAGCAGCATCTCCACTCTAAACTTTTTGGAGCTCTCGATGCGCTTCAGCCGCCGTTTTCTTCGAATGAAATAAAAAAATCAACACTTCCTGCAAATGACGATTATTTGGTACAAAATCAGACATTTTTACACAACCAAAAGTATATGACGCCAAAACAAAATCATTAACGTGTCAAAGCGGTTTGTTTACCATATGTCTAAGCTCGTGACGTTTTGGATATGTCAAAATCGACCAGCACTTACTGCTGGAGCCATCTATTGACAAACAGCGGGAACTTAGTTGCGCACCTAATATGTATACATTAAATGTATAAAGTTATTATTGGGTAAAAAAAGATATATTAAAATATTAAAAAGATATGGTAAATACACTCTTTATAATTTACGAAGTTCTCACAAAACTAATAATATTTTAAATTAATAAAGAACAAGAAGAAGATTTCTTCGGGCTCTGAAGTCTTTTAAACTAATAAATGAAATATCGGGTAGTAAGAGCCGTTTGCAGGATGTTATGCAGAATGTGCTTCAATATATGTATATGTATACACATATACGATGAAATAATTTTTTTCCTCCATATAGGATGCGGGATTTGCATAATATAATATATGCCTAACAGGGAAGGCGACGGCCCGGAAAGCCGGAGATTCCAGGTTCGACTCCTGGCTGAGGAGTTTTTTTCGCAATATTTTAAAATTAGTTAAGAGGGTATACGGGGTCCTCTATATATACGTGATGCAAATCCCGCATCCTATATGGAGGAAAAAAATTATTTCATCGTATATGTGTATACATATACATATATTGAAGCACATTCTGCATAACATCCTGCAAACGGCTCTTACTACCCGATATTTCATTTATTAGTTTATAATAATATTTTTATGCGATAATAAAGTGTCAGTTATTTAAATAATAAGAAGCAAATTAAATATATTTATTTAAGAATCCATTTAGTCTTTGAGGAAAAAAATAAATAAACATCTATTATATATTTGTAACATACGTCTAATGGATGTCCGTCTTGGATTTCATATAGATATCTATAGTGGCCTTAGTATGGATATGCATCAGACATCCATCCGTCATCTATCATGGAGATGGAGCTGTGGATGTTGCATAGATCTCTAATAGACATCATGTTCTGTGTGGGATGTGTATGTGCAAATGAGCTCAAAACTTGATTGGCTGACAGATTCCCACTATCTTCAGTCTATTGCGCATCCGTCGGAATGGGACCCTTTTCTTTTTACACCATGGTCAGTACGGTACACTAACTCGTGAGCGAATCTAACCGACGAAGTATTTGCCAAGTACACGACTCGTATTCACAGTACGCTCGCAAATTTGTTAGGGATACTCAAGACTCACACACAAGTCGTAATTCTCACGTACAAAATGCAATTAGAATATCCGCTTCGTTATACGACACTTCCGACTTGCACGCACTTCACTCCGGCCGATCGCACAGAAAAATCCACTCACCTTCGCGGTTACTTAATATGATCGGTACGAGAAGCAAGGGCGCAGCAAAACAACAAGATATTCTTCGATACAGTAACGGATGACGTGGTGACTCGAAAACAGGGGGGTGCAAACCGATAAGTTAAAAAATAACAGCTGCGGCTGTTAGATACAAAATTCGTTAACGAACAGAATACTAATGTACGGTTTGCCACGTTTCTTTCTAAGACCGCCGTACGAAACGATAGCTGCGCGGCGCGATAGCGGCACAGCACGACAGTCGCAACAAAATAAGACACACACTACAAAATAACACACGGAATGCTGCTTACCGTATCTCCAGGCCTTGGATGTATTCGAAACAGCATTCGCTTAGCATGCACTTAACCTACGAATTTTCACCACGAAGCCTCGTGAGGCCCGATTCTAGCCGCTGCCGAAAACTCGAAAATATAGTGAAGGACACGTCCTTGCCAGCACAAACAAAACGACGCGAAATCAGCGACTAGCCTTGACACGAGACTTGAGCGACGCGGATTCGTGGCTTACAAAAAGGAAATGGGCACCCCACCGTACATCGTTGTCCTTGGCCATCAAGTCTGCTCGATCGTCCTCAACAGCTTCAGCGACTTGCAAGCTTGGATATCGGCTCACAAACACGAAACAGCGGCACAAAAATACTGTGATAGCGGCACGATAGCTCGGAGACTACATATACTATAACGTAACGGGAGCCCGAGATAATGCATCCGTTTACCACGGTTACTAGCGACCAAAAGAGCAAAGATCTCGATCAATTCGTGGTCGATATTAGAGTTGCAAGATCGAGCAAAGAGCAACGAGAGCATCGAGCGGTGGGGGGCACACACACAAGCCAGAACTGCCGTCTGTGTGCATGACGTCACGCGTTGCACACAGACGGCGGTTCTGGCTTGTGTATGTGCCCCCACCGCTTGATGCTTTCGTTGCTCTCTGCTCGATCTTGCAACTCTGCGCTGGGGTCGCGCGGAGTAGGTCAGGTTAACCAATCAAGTCACGGGGTTCCTACGTGCGGCGCGTAAGCTCGCGCTAGGCTGCAGCATGCCGCGAATTATACAAGCTCACAGGATCGTTTTCGCTTAACTGCAGCGGTGAATTCTCGACTGTAGCGTGAAACTAAAGAAGTTTGTGGCAGCAGCACAGGATCAAAAAGCTAAGCATGCAAAGCAAGGTAGCAGCGGAGTCGTAATAGCGCTGAGTAATTTGGCGGAGAAATGACTCACTGACGGTCCGTTCCGTCGTTTCTCTCGTTCTGTTCCGCCGTCTTGTCGGCCGCCGTTGAATCGAATGAAAGCGCAGCGATCCTTGTGATGTCCCGTCATGCAACAACATACTCTCACTCTCGGTGCAACCTTGATGCGACCAACAGTTAGCGCCTCCGTTTTAGTCTTTCTCTCTTTCTCTCTCCCCCTCTGATACTTAAATAAATATTACTAAGGCTGCGTTTCAATATTCACTGTCAGTACTGGAAATCTATAGCATATATATATAACGTGAAGTATAGAGTTTTAATACTGGCAGTAAATATCGAAACGCAGCCTAAATAAATCTGAAAATTTAATGGATACATATATAAAAGATATAAGAATAAAATCAAATTTAGTTATATCGGCACTATCAAATCAATAGATCAAATATATTGAAAATCACATGTACTGATTAACAAACAGTGACTCTAATATTTGTATAATAAATATTGGAATTGGAATTAATTCGTAGCGTTTTTTAACGAAAAAAAGTATTTATTTTAAATGAAAATCAAAAAATACATTAATTAAAGTATTGCCCATCGCTCTCTCCTACTTTTAACCATCTTTCGGGCAGGGAACAAATACGTGTCGGAAGAACGCTTCGTCTTTAGATGCAATCCACGAATCAATCCATTTTTGACAATCTTCGTAAGAAGTGAACTTTTGCTCAGACAGGCTATGAGCCATCGAACAAAACAAATGATAATCAGAAGGAGCAACATCTAGAGAATACGGCGGGTGGCGTAGGACTTCCCATTTGAGTGTTTCCAGGTATGTTTGTACCGGTTTTGCGACGTGCGGAAGAGCATTGTCGTGCAGCAAAATGACTTTGTCGTGTCTTTTGGAGTATTCCGGCCGTTTTTCTTTTAATGCACTGCTCAAGCGCATCAATTGTAGTTGGTAGCGATCCCTAGTTATGGTTTTATTCGGTTTTAGCAGTTCATAATATATCACACCCCTCTGATCCAACCAAATATAAAGCAGGAGCTTAGACCTATGGATATTCGGCTTTGCCACTGATGTTGATGGTTGGCCGGGCTTAACCCATGACTTCCTGCGCTTCGAATTATCGTAATAGATACATTTTTCATCACCGGTGACAATTCGATGCAAAAAACCTTTTCTTTTCTCCCGTTGAAGCAGCAGTAAAGCAATGAAGTGAAAACTCCCCGCTAAAACACTTTATTCGGCACACATTTTGACATATTCATTAAATTATAGTGTTGTTATTTACGATTCCAAAAAAGGTTATGTAAAGCAAATGACAGCTGTTTCACGATGAATACATTCTTGTAGGTAACAACAAAATACTGTACTACCTACGCCATGTCTTGTAAAACTCTACAAATTAATTCCAACATAATATTATATAGACAAGAAGTTTATTAATTTAAAATTTTTTTCTTTTAAGTATTTCATACTACAAACTAACTAAATATTAAGAATATGAAAGAAAAACGAAACCCATTAAATGTAATTATGTTTTTATTATTTAGTAAAAAACTTTATTACAACAAAAAATTTATCTCATATAAAGCACTTTGGCAATAAACACTGCACTTTCATACATANAGAAAAACAATATAAATAACAATAGAAATAAATAAATAATGAAAATTAATAGAAACAGCTCCCAAAATTCTTAATAGTAGACAGATATATAATGATTGGTTGTTAGGAGCAGACACGGATGTCGATGTGTGTGTTCAAAAATTAGTTTATTGCGATAGACTGTACAGAGCTTTTGACATTTGGTTTAGGTCTTTCTTAATGTGGTACTACAAAAACATTAAAAATAATAAATAGCTCGTAATAAAGAAAACATGTAATATAGTAAAACTTAACAAAAACTTACACAAAACTCACAAGAAAGAAGGAGTGCTGGTCATTGTGGTAATTACTAGTCGGTGGTAGTACTAGAGGCTTGACCATCACTTTACAATAATAAAAAAGTGACTAAAAAAAGCTAAAATTCGAAACAAAAATCAAAGCTACGATCGTCGATCACATGACACCGTTCAATTACATGTATTATCTACAAATGGTAAGTAAGATCTATCCAGATTTTCGGTGTCGCTATGCAAATTCAGACCATGGCTTTGCTATCTTATATATAGAGTCTCCGAAATTAAACGCTTATTGTAAAATTTTAGTTTATTACCGGACAACAATTCTAAATTAATTTTTGAATTTATTAAGAATTTCGAGAACAACATTGAACATCTAAATGATAATAAAAAAACAGAATGTCGTGGTCGGTTTGTCTCTATTCTCCACCAGATGAAAACCTCTAAATTTACTAAATTATCATATGATAAAGAAATAAACCAACCTCTAAAATCTACTCTTCAATTTATAAAAGGTCATCCTTCTATTGCTTTCACAAGAGCGGATAAGGGCAATGCGGTTGTTGCAATGAATAGAGATTCATACACGCGGCAAATAGAAAACATGTTATCGGATATCAATACATACGCCTCTGTCAAAAACAATCCTAGTACTTCTATTGTAAGATTTCTCAAAGACATTTTAAATAGGAAATCTCGTGATCATATCTCAGAACTCACGTACAAAAATTTAAACACTTCCATCACCATCCTTCTTAAAGCTTATGGTGTCCCAAAGATTCACAAACCAGATAATCCTCTCAGGATTATTATTTTTTCTGTTAATAGCCCGCTACACAACTTAGCAATATTGTTGCACAAAATTATTTCTAAATTGAATCCCCTTCGAGTTTTGTTTACAATAGTTTCTACCTTGCCAGCCGGATCTCTCAGATAACTTTCGATGAATCGTTTGAGTTAATGAGTCTCTCGATGTTACATCGTTATTCACCAATATTCCACTAGACTTTGCAATCAAAGGATTAGAGAAACGATGGCATTTGATAAACAACAATTCCAGCTTACCTAAAGAAGAATCTTTTATAGCTTTTAATTTTGTTTTTTACTCTTCATTTTTTCAATTCAATAACAAATTCTATAAACAGACCTTTGGTGCTTATTGGCTTTCGTCTCTCTCCGATTCTAGCAGATATTTTTATGTAAGATCTAAAATCATCTACTATTAATATGCTATCTTTTACTACACCTTTACATATTAGATACGTTGATGATATAGCTCTCATGGTTCCCAGAGATCAATTTGATGTAGTTTTTAAACATTACAATTCATACCACCTCCGACTTCAATTTGTGGAGGTTGGTCTTGACTAAACTAAACTTTTTAGACATCACTATTATTAAGAACGATAATAAATTAATTCATGACTAGTATCACAAACCAACATTTTCAGGCAGATATCTTAATTACTTTTCAAACCACTCTATCAGCCAAAAAAAAGGCACGGTCATAAGTCTCGTTGACAGAGCTTTCTTTTTGTCACATCCGATTTTTCACTCAAAAAATTTTGACATAATTTTTAACATTTTAATTGACAATAACTTTATTTACAACACTTTTAAACAACGACTAAAACACACTTTTTTTTATAAATAATAACTCTAAGAGATTTTCGTCGGATGATTCTGTGAACAGTGCACAGCCTCGTTGGTTTGTAATACCTTATATCAATAATTTTTCCGAGAAATTTTTAACAGCTTTTCCTAAAGACACTAACACACACTCAGCTTTTTACTTTACCAACAAATTGTCCAGATTCATCAACGTTCTTAAAGATCTTCTATCCTATTCCTCACGTCATTCTGTTGTATATCAAATAACTTGCCGTGATTGCGACGCTTCTTATGTTGGTCAGACGGACAGAATGCTACAAAGTAGAATAAAAGAACATAAATATCATATCAATAGAAATTCGTCTCAGAGATTGGTGATCACGGATCACAGAATCCAATACTCTCATGATTTCGATTGGGATCATGTCAAAATATTGGATAATGAGAGATCTTACAATAAGCGTTTGATTTCGGAGACTATATACAGGGTGAGTTATCTGAATCTATCACCTCCAATAACTCGTTTGTGTGGCCAGGAATCGAAAAAAGTTTCATATAAAAGTTGTAGGGTTTCGAGGGGGAACCAAAATAGCGTACCTTTCAACTTTTGATTTTGACCGAAAG
>NW_018021400.1:0-11438 GCF_002006095.1 Pseudomyrmex gracilis | reverse complement strand
AGTTATTGGAGGTGATAGATTCAGATGACTCACCCTGTATAAGAAAGCAAAGCCTTGGTCTGAATTTGCATAGCGACACCGAAAATCTGGATAGATCTTACTTCCCATTTCTAGATAATACATGTAATTGAACGGTGTCATGCGATCGACGATTGTAGCTTTGATTTTCGTTTCGAATCTCAGCTCTTTTTAGTCATTTCTTTATTATTGTAAAGTGATCAAGCCTCTAGTATTACCACCGACTAGTAATTACCACGATGACTAGCACTCCTTCTTTCTTGTGAGATTTATGAAATTTTTTGGTAAGTGTTACTATATTACATGTTTTCTTTATTGCGAGCTATTTATTATTTTTAATGGTTTTGTAGTACCACATTGAGAAAGACCTAAATTAAAGGTCGAAAGCTCTGTACAGTCTATTGCAATAAACTAATTTTTGAACACACACATCGACATCCGTGTCTGCTCCAAACAGCCAATTATTACATATCTGTCTAATAATAGAAATATAGTAAAAGTATAAGTAACAAATATAAATGTATAAAGATTAAAAAAAAACCATATAAGAAAACATAAAAGTATCAAATACATTATATTTATAATAAATAACAAATATACATTTAAGCGTATTGCCAGATTCACGCAAGTTGTATAATAAAATTTTTAATCTCTTGACTAGTTGAACATTACTCTTACATTAATCAATTATTAATGCGCATCTCGCTGTGTTGCTCTTGTTCTAAAAAAAATTACGTTAATTAAAAAGATGATGCATGATTTTACGAAATCCAGTCTCATTTTATAACACGTTGCAGCAACAATCATTTAATATGTTGGTATGTCGATACTAAATTTTAACTTGTATATTATTATCATATAGAAAAATATACATTCTTTTTGTCGTTATTTCTTATTTTTAGAAATGTGATTAACAACTAACAGACTTTTTAAAAAGTAAATGATCGTTTTTGCGTTGTCTTCGATAGGAACCAGTGTGATAGCTTTTTTTAACATCCGAATTAAAAACAATTTGTCGCATATTATTTATGTATATATGTATATGTCGTGACGCGCACCTTGCTCCGGATCTTGTAGCGAAGATGCGGCACTCCTTCGGCACGTTCTCAATAATCCGCAATATTTATTAATTTTGTTCGACTTTGTTACCAAAGTATTGAGCGCCAGGCGTGTTTCTTACACTGCACTAACTCACCTGATTCAAAATTACTCGCGATTAAGCTTCCGGACCTGACGGCGATTTTCTCACAACTTGCTCGGCAGCTCAGTTTTTAAACGAAGAGGTGTGAGTTCGAGAGGCGTATTCAGACGAGAAAGAAGAAAACTCAATTCAGACAGATTCGAAATAATACCAACATTGAATATATTATTACAATGAACAAGGATATAGATGATTGACAACGATAGCGTTTAGTGAATATTTAGACCGATGGTATGATCGAGCCGACGCGCAGAGACGGCTTCTGGCACGCGTGACACGCTGCCACTAGAGCGGAAACTCTCGTGTCCACTCAGCGCGTGGTGGAGACGCGGAGACAATTTCGTCGGTCACGCGTTAATTACAATTCTCACGCGATAGCACTTAAAAGCTTTGGTAATGCAATAAACTAAATCGCGGCAGCCGACGGCAACGGTTTTGTTGGTAATTAGCGAATTAGATCAAATGTTATACACACATATGTCGCAACAGGTGATAAGAGCACCGACTCGTCTTGCGTGACCTCTGACGCAATCGCAGCGCGCTCGAAAAGAAACAAACAAAAGCAAAATGCGGCAGAAAAACAATGTCTCGGCTCTACGCGCGATACGGCAATTAGCCCGTTAACAAAGAAATTGAGCGAGAACGCGACGGAATTAGACGGCACACGGAATTGACTACGGTAATTACAAGACGACACAAACAAAAATAACGACAAAAAGACGGATGGACTGCTGTGACCGTAAAAGTGAGCGATCTTCACATTACACGGACACAAAAAATGCGCGAATGTCCCGACGCAAACTGAATATGCTACGTCGTCAGCACGCCGCGTCAAATCTGGAAGTAATCGGACGGAATTCGATCCGTCGGCGATATAATCGGCATAAACGATGCACGACACGCAATTGCAGACAGGAGAGAACTTGGCGGTACTCACTTCTGTCGGCGGAATCTCCTGGTTGAAGGCGGCAATCTCTTAAACTTTCCTCAGTTATCGTTCAAACTCAGGTTCTTCTCGGTTGCTGGTGATCAGCATTGGACTTTGACTGTGTTCCAAAGTTACTGCCAGCGCTGCAAATATGTCGTCATGAAAGTATTACGACCTGGAGACTCCACGGTCCTCTTTTTCCTGCGACGCGACGCGCCAGCGCATAGCGAACCCTTTTTTTTGTAAATAATAAAAAACAATAAATAACTCAAACGGATCTCCTATCGTTTGGAAACTTAAACTCCAGACGATAGGAGAGCAAACGGAAATTATATCGGCGCCCGAAAAGATAAACCGCGCCTGGTAATAACCAGAAAGGGTTTTAGGATAACGTGCAAAAAAAATTTATTATTGAAACATTTTGAGCAGTTTTCCAAACAAACCCGGATATCTCCGGATTACGAAAAACACCGCTTATAAAAATTAGAGCGGCCGGCGCAAATAAAAACTCCGGCGCCACGAGCATTTTTATTATACGCAAATAGCAGAGTCTATGTGGCGTGATCGAAAAAACAACACTCTCCCTTTTCTCTTCTCCAAAAAATCGGACGAGCCGACCAAAACGAGAGATCATCGCCGATTGGCAATCACACAAAGTTTACCCGACGACTAATCAACAAATAGAAACCAGCAAGGTCCAACCGAGTTTTCCGATTGGAAGAAACTCGGTGAGCACTCGCTGAGTCAAAAGAGTATATAAGACGGGAGTCTCGGAGCTGGAGTCAGAAAAACCTACTGATTCCGCCGGGAGTGCCGCAGCAAATTCGCGACGAGTGAGCATAAATAGTTACAAGTGCAAGTGCGAGTAGTGCGCCGAGGATCCGCCGAACACCGAAGCCGCACCAAGTTCCGAGGTGCCTACCAAGCCGTACGGGCCGAAGGGAGAAAGGAAATCGCAGCTAGCAATCATCTAAGTCCACATCATTATATACACGGAAGTTTCACTTCTCGCGAAATTAAAAGCTGACGTCGCGACTGATTTTTGGAGATATCGAAGAAACGGTCAAAATAAACAAATACATAGACACACTCAACAATTCGGTTTAATCGGAAGGGCTACTCGCGGTATATAGCCGTCTTGGGTGGCAGCCGAAGTTTTGAAAGGACTACTCGCGGTGTATGGCCGTTTCGGGTGGCAGCCGAATCTTTTGGAAGGGCTACTCGCGGTGTATAGACGTCTCGGGTAACAGCCGAATCTTTTGGAAGGGCTACTCGCGGTGTATAGCCGTCTCGGGTGGCAGCCGAATATTTTTTCTTCATTTTCTTCCTCAAATTACGTAGTAAACAAGGCTCAACATCTCCGAAAACGGTCGCGAAGCCAAGAAAATACAATAATATAAATTGAGTGTAATTGCATAAAATCGTTTTAGTGGAACCCCGGCAGAGAACTTCGCGAACGGGTACAAAGGCCCAGCCTTACCGACGCAACAAAAAATTACGTCGAGCGGCAGCGCTCGCGCTAAACGAAGCGGAGCCGACCAGGCCCATTGACGCCACCCCTCCTCAGACAGTAGGAAACGATTGCAGCAGCGACAATAATATAAGAAACCCCAGCGATACACACACAACTTCACCGCACGCGCACGCACACCCGCCGACACACTCGCACGTAGACACCTCTCACGCACAAAATAATAATAACGATCACGCTCACGTAGAAACACACATAGACACACATACACACGACGATTCGTGGTATGAAGCTCCCTCCTACTCACCGGTAACTCCCGATCCTCCCGCAAACGCTCAATCCCCCCCTGCTTCTCCCGCGATCAATCCCCCGCCTTTACCTCCTCGCTCCCCCTCTCCAACGCACCCCGAGCCCTCTTGTCCCGCAGAAAATCCCGCGGATCTGCAATCCGCGCCGACTCCTCCACCCCCTCCTCGCTCTCCTTCCCCTCTACCTTCTACATTCGGGCAAGAACCCGCGGACGATGAATCCTCCGATTCCTCACGATCAATCACCCCACCGCTCGATCCTAAATTCCAGCATTTCCTCCGATTAGCCTCCACTTACCGAAAAGCAGATCCAAAAAGAATCCCCTTTGTAATCGATCCTTTAACAATAGATCCTTCCGACCTCTTCCACTTGATATCCACCACCCCATCCAGAAAACTCCTCCCTGTCAAATTTCCTTATCTAGATGACATCCGCGTAGTCCCAGTCCACCATTTTTATTCTATATTCCCTCCTAGTTCCGCAAAAATCCATGAGATAATAGAAATAGATCTACAATGATTTCTATATCACGAATCGGCGTCTTACACATACACCCGGCACACTTACATTTGTAGAATCCCGCCGGAGGCCCCTCACACACACTCTTGCGACACGCATACATATACATATATATATATATATATATATTCCTCCTCTCTAGCTTCCGAGCGATGACCCTCCGATTCATTGTAAAATTCGCGACATCACATCTATCCACACGACAACACACCTAGAAATTGTAACAGTAAACATCCTTAAATGAATAAATTAATATTGTACGTATTATAATCTTTTCCTTTTAATTAAGACGACCTCTCATCATCCACATTTTCAATTGATCGCACGATCTCGTCCTTAGTTCATAGATTTAAATCTCTAGACTCAAAAAGAGACCGACGAGCGGGGCCTCATAGGATAGAGTAAGATTGGCATACGCCGTTGATCTATCCGTGAGAGCACACAAACTCGCTTGACTCTGCCGCACCGGGATCGCCAACCTGCTGTGCGGAGATAGACAGAGAAACGACAGCTCTCTGTTACTCCACCATATCCCGACCGTAACCGTGGGCCAGGAGGTAACAAAAGCAAGCTACCAACATCGTTCCAATTTTGCTAAGCATGCTATCACAAATATAGATTTCAAACTGAAACGATATTTTAGTGAGATGCCAATAGCAGAGAAAGTAAACACAAAACAGATATAATCTAATCCAAAAATATGGAAAACAATATGCAAAAAAATGAATATTTGAAAATCACATTAAAGAAATATGTGACTCTTGCTTTTTCAAAGTCTTCTGCTGATATGGCTAGATTGATTTGATATTCTTTTCCGCATCGATTAGCGTCAATTGTTCTATAGTAGTCGTCATCTTTAATGCTTTAACTACTGTAGGGAATTACCCCACTTTTTATAAAAGATTTTTAGTTTGTTCTTTTATTTTTATTTTATTTAATTTTTAACACAAATTTTTATTCAACATTTCAAACATTTTGTACAACATTTTTCTTTAAAGGAAATAGAAGGAAGTGTTTTTGTAAATTTAATTGGAATGTTGCTGATGTTCGGGAATTGCCAAGTTGAATTTTTCCGTCTGGGAAACGACGTCGTAGCAATAGGCCTCCGCCTGGTTTCCTTTTGATGCCGTCGATGTCTCGGCTTGTGTTCTTTGATGCGAATTTGCTGCCGCGTGCTGAGTCCCTCAGGTGATCCTTACGGTGGTCGTCTAGGAACTCGTCGAGGAGAAAGATCGTATCGGCGATATTCTCCGAGGCAGATCAAAAATCAATTCGCTCGTCGGAGATAGTGACCGATGAAGTTGTGGATCCCGATCGGCAAGGAGAATCCTATGCGGTCGAGTCAGTTTCACCGGAAATAAATCCAAGGGAGCAACTTTCCACTACACGGGGTGAAGCTGAGCATTCGCCGGCTTTTCGCCACATTTCCCTCAAATTAAAATTTCTTTAGAAAAATTTATTAGCGAGAAAATATGCCTTCCAGTGGCAATTAATTAAAAACTTGAATAATTTGAACTTGGTTTCCAGCAATCTGTCAAAGCTCGACAGATCGACTGTCAAAAACGTCGCGCAGTGTAGGTTGAATCAAAGTGTCGTGGCGTGTAGGTTGGATCGCCACAACTACTTTACGTCTGTAGTCGCAGCAGCCACAGCAGGAAGTGACGACAATATTAATGACGTCATTATGCTTTTGCAGCACTGCTACAGCGTGCTATTACACATTTTAAAACGATGTGTTGTGAGCCAATTTTTGTGTTAAGATGAGGCCATTGAGCAATGTGATGAGACATCACTGTCATTGCTCAATGACCTAGTTAGATAGCAGGAAGGCAGCAGTTCTAGGAAGAACTGCTGGTTGCCACAGGGCGCGACACATCGCCGCATTGTGTGAAGTGCAAACGCAGCATGTGTCGACACCGGCACCGATAACTAGCACGGCCGTTGCTAGGACCGGTGGGCCTGCTGAATCAGCGCGATCGATTACTATAAATCGATCGCGTGGATGAAGCAGAGGAGAGACCGTGTTAGGACTGCTAGCTCACTGTGTGGCTCCGCAAGCCGGAGAGTTTACCGCAGTGAGACGTAGCCGTGTAAAGAACGTTGTAAGAAACGGAGCAATAAAGGACATTGTAATAAGTTCGAGCAAAGAACTTCTTCTTAATCACCCGATCCTTCTCGACATCCAACAGATGTTTGCAAGTGCTACCAGCGCTGACAGTAAATTTGGAACACAGTCTGTGTAGCACGATCTCACTGACACAAAGACTAACTGAAAGCACTTCGGCGGCTCACGTCTGCTCAACACAGCACTTAAAATAGCAGTACAGCAGAGCGCTTCGGCACTTACTTCCTCCGGCGCGATAAATTCTGCCGTATGTAAATCAGCCAATCAGGAAGCGTGGCGCGTGGCGCTGCCATTGACAGCCAGTTGATCGGCGCACTCCTTGCTGGAACCGTTTCTGGCTGCTTTACCGCCCGAGGATTGTGAGAATGCATCTCTATCAATTTGGAAAAGCTGATATCTTGTCTCGAGTCGGCAGACCGTCGGCTCCTGTAGGATCCCGGCTTTGCTTATTACAACTCGAGTTGCGCAATATCCTCTTGCCCTGCAGGTATTGTCGATCTTCCATGTGCCACTGTGCCCCTCTCAAAGTATGCTCCTGCCTCACCGGTGATCTATCACCCTAATCACATGATACTTCTTCTTCCTGATTGCAAAAAGATCCCAGGTCGATCTTCATAAATAACAAAAGATGCGAGCCCGCCGCCTTCTTTTTTGGCCAGTATTAAATCCCTGTGACACCAAAAGATGTCACGTCACAATGTATACATAAATACTGCAACACTTTTTCCTTCGAAGAGCTGCAATGAGAAAAAGTAACTCGCCTCCGCAATGTAAAATGTCACCGATCGGGTGAGCCCGAACGAGAGCTGAACACCCGGAACCGTCAATTAATTTTATGTTGTGATTTGGGCGCCAGGCACGTGTTTGACGTGCCGATTATGTGACGTCCCGTCGCTGGTATTCAGGCCGGCTAGCTCAATTACTCCGAACAGAAAGGGGCGGGGTACACAAGTTAATAAAAGAAAGGAAAATACGCCACGGGGAAGATTAAATAAAATACGCGAGAATTTAAAATAAAGATTCACAAAGTAGAATTTATTACGTCGATATGCAAGAATTATCACAAAGACGGTATTCCAGAAGAAAGTTTAATATAGTCAGCGTTCTTCGCCGAATTCTATCACGCGAGAAGGCTTCAGCTGTTTTTATGTAAATTCCGGAGTCGCGTGCGCTAGACACCGCGCCGGTGTTTACGCGACTCGNCNAGNCGGGTCGTTGACCGGATTTACCCTCGCGTCTGATCAGCTGTTTGCCTGTTTTGAACGGCGATAACCAGCGTTACAGAACTTCGCCGGAATCTACGATCTCTGAGTTAAACTAACACGCGGCCGCTCTTTAACAAATGCCGATAGCCTTTCTGTGATCGCCTCGATTCGAGTCGATAGCACCCGTCGGTCGCGATATAGAAATCGTCCCCTGTGAGCAGCCTATCACTCTCACGGCTCCGGAAAAGCCGGCCGCGGAATTCGCTCTTATTTATTCGGGTGCAGTGCACGTGTACGCGGTTCGTACGCGGTATCGAGAATTCGCCTCTCGCGATCTCCGATAACTGTAACGCGTGACGATAGCACCCGCACTTTCCACGTGATAATCTCAAGAGTTTTTCCTCCGGGGCGCGTGACCTTTTGATAGCTGAGATGGCGGGTGATCCACGCCTTGACGACGTATGCCGATAACCGTTATTCGTCGCTCGATTGCGACTGCTCGCTCCACCCGAAAAACCCGAATAATGATTATATTTTCGGACGGGGCACTCCGGTCCCCTACGCGACAGTGTGGGCGACACAGGGCCCTCGAGACAACACAAATAAAAGTTATAACGCGAGTGGCGCAACAATTAGAATAATTTTCGGCTTCGCGCCGGTACCTCACCGGTGTAGATCTCGCGGACAGGGTCCAATAGTTCCGGAAACTTGCCTCCGGCGTCCGTCCACTTCCTTCGCCGATTGTCCGCTCCACGACCTCTCGCTAGCCGCTCTCTCTCGTCTACGCTCCGACCTCGCACTCGGTCCTGGCACTCGTCCTTACTATCGATATGGTGGCACTTGCTACTCGCTTAGATCGCTCGCTCTTTTCGCTACTTTTACCGATTAGTTTAGATCCGCTCGATTCTATTCTATTCGATTCTATTCTATTCTATCTAACGCCCGCTCTGCGGCCGCTTTTATACCGCTTTGCCGGTTTCCCTTCGGAGGGGCTCCCCTCAGCGGGGGTGATCTCGTCAACCTATCAAATTGATTAGGCGTTGAAACCACGTGTCTCGATACGTCGCCGTTGCTTCCGTCAAATCTTCAACGGCTCTTTTCAGGGTCGACTCGGACTTGCCGAAGTTGTTGACGTTGCTTATTGTTTTTGTTGTCCGGCCTTCACCTTGCCGGTTGCGCGGCTTCGTCACGGCTGTTTTGTTTTTCCGCCAGCATTGCTCAACGGATTTTAGTGCCCTTGGCGCGCCTTGTCTCTCTCTTACGCGCCTTTTGCCCTCAGCATCGAATTTCAGGAGTTGTTTCGCCCTTCTCCGGCCTCTCCTGGCTTCCCGGCGCCTTCTTTTTCCTGGTTATCTTTTCGGCCTCCTTGTTGGTGCCGGTGAGGCTCGCATAGCCGGCGATTTTATTTTATACGGGAAAATAAAATTAATTAAGATCGGTTTTTCTTTTAAGTCGCATGCATGCCCCGGAGGATTAACGGTTTCCGAGTGCGATTTCGGATCCCGGAGACGAGTCTTTGTGACTAAGGCGGGCGGCTACTGCTGCAACCGCTCGGCCACGTCACAATACATATACATATATATTTCAAGAGACGCGGTAGCGTCTCGACGTCAAGTACATAAAAGTATCCGCTAAATAAGTGTCACTGTCTGAATGAGTGTCACTGTCAAGACGCTGCCGTGTATCTTATCTCGAGTTTTTACTCGGCGAATCTTTGACATAAAATATTTCGTTAAGGAAACCATTAATGAAAAAAATAACTTTACTTGTCTTAATAAATGTCATTACAAGCTTTCGATTGCAAGAAGTGCGAATCAAATTAGTTCAGGCAATTCAAAGATCTAAAATATTACACGTCAAAATGCAAGATTCTGTCACGAAAATTCTTAANAATATTCAGTCTTTAAGATTATTCAGTCTCACGTACACAGAATCGCACACTCACACTTACAGCCGCGCTTGCACATGCGTTTAAGTCAAACATTCAGCGCGTTCTTATATTTGCACTTGCATATATTGTGAGTAACTAAATTTTTTTCATGGTAAAATAACTTGTATTATATATAAGATATATATATATATATATATATATATATAAACGATATATATATATATATATAAAAGATATATATATATAAAAGATATATATATATATATATATATATATATTGTGACGTTTTTCGTTGTTANTAATAATTTCCCGCGTCTTCCCGCCCGAAACGGAAGGGTGAACTCGGGACACGGACGGAAGTCCGCGAGATCAGGAACGTCTGTATCGGCAAGACAGAAAAGGGGTGGTCCCCAAGAGCGTACCGCTGAGCCGAGCCGACGGATCCTTGGGAGTATTGGGCGCCAGACGCGTTGCCGCGTCAAAATTTGCGTCGCTCGACACAACGGGCCGACTAGCTCGATGAGAACGGAGAGGGGTTGGGTCTATTGTCTTTAAATAACAGGCTGTCCCTCCTAAGATGGAAAGAAAGGGGCGCGAAAGGGGTAAAGAGGCGTGAACAGGCGCTAGTAAGTTTTAAGTAACAAGTTTATTGATATAATATAAGAGGCGGGTAAATAAAGAAAAAGAAAGCAGATGTGAACGAGTTGTAACTAAAGAAAAGCGATATAATATAGCAGAATTATTAATAAAGAAAAGAAATATAAAAATAAATGAGAGCTCAAACAAAGATACGGAAAAGCACTAACAAACGATTGTACACAGCAATTAGTATGAACAGAACGCAAACACGCAAAATAGCAAACTATGTCACCACGTCGCGCGGCCGAAGCGATATATTCTACAAGGTCAATGCATCGACAGCGATAGAACCGCGTTCCTCTGCCCGAATCGCTGGGGGTGGCTTTTTACAATGCTGGCAGTTAAATAGTGCAAATGCACGGCCCACCCACGGCGACAGAGCTTTCGATGGTTTATTTTTGCAGGAAGCTACTTCCGCAAGGAGCGCACGGGGTCGAGGAGACGCGCAGCGCTATCTGGTAGCGTTCCGCCGGACAACGCGACTCCGGGCAAAATCGGCGATTAATACGACAGCTCTAAGGGTCTCTCAAATGCAAGGTCGATACGACAGCCACGCGGATCTCGCGTTGTCAAACCGATACGACAGCCGTACGAAGTTCGGTATTGCAAAATCGTTACGACAGCACGCGATATGGCAACGCAAAGCGATACATACAAGGCGATAATCACCAACGCAACAGAAAATAGTCGTACAGAAATTATAACAAAAATTCTTACAGACTAAGGGATGCTACTTGACGCCTCCCGAGCGACTCCAGGGCTGATTACAGTATTTAACAAAATACTCGCGAAATCTCAACGCACTTCAGTCTATGAAATAGTACCACGAAGCCCCGTGAATCCGATTCTAGCCGCCTTCCCAAAAACCAATATGGCGAAGGTTTCGTCCTTGCCAAATACTCAACGCGAAAATTCGGCGACTAGCCTTGACACAGAACTTGGCACGCAGATTCGTCTCTGCAAGAATAGAGGCACCTCACCGGATATCGTCGTCCTGGGACATCACGTTCTTTCTTTCCGTTAGCTGCAGGACGATACTTCCAGGGAGTCCTTTCGTGCGTCCGACTTGTACAACGGTTAGCAACCAAGAGAGCGAGGATCGCGATCGATTCGGGGTCGATGCGCCGGGGCG
>NW_018021399.1:46684-49066 GCF_002006095.1 Pseudomyrmex gracilis | reverse complement strand
ATTTTTGTGTTACGTCTTACTTGGATCTTACTACATCCCCACTACATTGGCATCCCCACTACTTTTAGACGCCATTTTAAGGGAGATGGCCAGACTCTGTATTCCAGGAACACTATTCAAACGCAGCATTGTTATCTTGTACGAAGACATAATAGGGTAAAAGACCCAATTACTGTTACCTGTTCAATTACTGTCACCTTAAGCTATTTTATTTGAAATATTAAATAAATCCTAAAAAATTATGCATGAAAAAAATCTAACATAGAATTTTAAGTGCAATTAATATAATAAAAAATCAAGCACTCAACATTCTTGTCTCATTTCTTTCATTTTAGGGGATGACAGTAATAGGACTCGCATCGTTCTTTTTTAATTATTAAAATTTATAAATAAAAATAGATTAATATTATTAATAAAAATAGATTAATATAATTAATATTTATAAATAAAAATAGAGATTTTGAGAGGCGGTATTATTTTGTTTCTTATATTAGAGACATTGAATAATACCAGATAAGAAGAAAAACACGTGTTTGATAAATAAATAGTAAAAACAATTCGCTAACGCCAGAGTTTATTACTCAGGTGACGGTAATTGGGTCTTTTACCCTATTATTGAAATAAAATATATACATTACATATTAGTGTCAATTGTATGACATATATTATATTTGACTGAAAACCAGGTTAAGTTTGTTTGGACAGAGCAGTGTCAGGAGGCGTTTGCGAATCTTAAGCAGACGTTGTCTTCTCCTCCTGTGCTTTCTTTTCTTCTTGAAGAAGGAGAGTTAATCTTGGACACAGATGTTTCCGGTCATGGCGTTGGCGCAGTTTTATCGCAGGTTCAGCGGGGGACAGAGAGGGTCATCGCTTATTACAGTCGGGTATTGAGTAAGGCTGAAAGGAATTATTGTCAAATAAGTCATAAGGCCGATACGAGCAGTAAAATACAGGTTGATCGTGTATAAAAAGTAGTCTTTATTCAATATACAGACGTTTCAGTCCCACAAGTTTGGACCTTCTACAGTGTAAAAAAGTTAAAGTCTAACAAGAAAAAATAGAATGAGCGCAAACCAAACATCATAGTAAATTTAAAAATAACATATTAATAAAACTCACTCAAATAAGAAAAACGTTTTAGCTCACTACATCACTACCAGATAAACAAAATGATGTCGATAAATTACAATAACATACTGTGTGCTGACAAGCAAACATAACACAGTCAAATATATATAGATATCCACACTATCAGATCGGAAGATCAAATGTTCACAATAAGTCGAAAAGAAAAACATGTTTACAAATTAAACACAAAGGTAACGGTCTAAACTTTTGATTTATACAATTCTAAAACGGGAAAGTAAGGTTTTAGCTTGTCAGCGTCCGACATTACATTAATCGGATTGTCTTGTAACTTGATGTGAAGCATTTCTGAAACTGATCTCTTATAAAAAAATTTTTCCGTATCCAAGATTTTAACGTCATTCCAAATAAAATCATGACCAGTCTCCAAACGATGCTCCGTAACCACAGAAACAAAATCAGAATTTCTATTAATCTGATTTCTATGTTCACTAATACTTGTTTTTAACTTACGCTTCGTTTGTCCAACATAAGATATATTACAATTATTGCAATTAATTTGATACACTACATTTTTATTTTGATCATGAGTTAACTTATCCTTTCCAACTTTTATGAATTTACTCAATTTATTCAAACTTCGAAACGCCAAAGAAATCTCCTTCGTTTTTTTAAAAAATCTTGAAAAAGAATCAGATAAATCAGGAAGATAAGGAACAACAAAATATTTTGTAACAGTTTCAAGATCATCAGAATGAGAAACAAATTTATTGTTAATGTTTAAATTTAATCTGTTATTAATTAAGAATTTAATTCTATTCCTGATTATCTTAAAAATAAAATGTAGAGGATAGTTATTCATAAGGAGCACCTTAATCATAAATTTAAAATTATTCTGTTGAAAACAAGGGTCAGATAATAGTATAATTCTATCAACCATGTTCAAAACTGTACTAATTTTCTGTGATTGTGGATGGGCCGAATAAAAATTCAAATATCTACCTGAAAAAGTATGTTTATGGTACCAATCAAACATTCATTTACCATTATAATTTAAAATCTTGACCTCTAAAAAACTTAAATAATCATTATTTTGAACTTCTATTGTGAATCTACCCAGATAGCACTTAACATTGCTATGAACGTTCTATAAATATTCTTCAAGAATATGTCGAATATTCCATTGAACGTTCTTATATATTCATCGTATATTTATAGAATAAGCGAATGGCACTACTGTAAATGTTTTTCGAATATGAATAGAATAATCTATAGAATATTCTATAAAACATTTAT
>NW_018021399.1:28711-43854 GCF_002006095.1 Pseudomyrmex gracilis | reverse complement strand
TATATATATATACATGCACGTTTATTCCTGCACAACATCCTGGGAATGGCTCGTATCGGCCTTTTTTCATTCTTAGTTTTTCAAAATTAATTGCTTCTAAAAATTATTTCAAAGGAACCTTTGTGTTTTTCCTAATATATTTCCATCTGACTTTGAACCCTTTTATAGCTAGATCAATGGGTATATTTGTAAACAACGAAATTACATCTAATGATACAAGCAGGTGACTTTGTTGCAGTGATAGACCCCTTAATTTGTTAACAAGATCAACGCTATTTTTTACGTAGCTATTCGAGACTGGTATACTTTTTTGAATCAATTTATTTAAAAACTCAGCAAAGTGATGTAACGGACTATTAATCGTGGAAACAATTAATCTAAACGGGTTATCCTTTTTGTGAATTTTTGGTATCCCGTAGGCTCGAGGTAATAAACCGTCACTAGATTTGATAGATTTATAAGTAAGATCAGAAATAAATTCCTTTTGTATCCAATTTCTTAACAATTTATTAAGACCTTCCTCAATATTTTTTATAGGATTTCTATTAACCAGAGAATACGTCAAACTATCACTGAGCATTACATTAATTTTTTCCAAATAAGAAGTCCGATCAACACCAACAGTCACATTGCCTTTATCCGCGCGTGTAAATATAATATTAGAGTAATTTTTTATGAAAATTTTATTAATATGTTATTTTTAAATTTACTATGATGTTTGGTTTGCGCTCATTCTATTTTTTCTTGTTAGACTTTAACTTTTTTACACTGTAGAAGGTCCAAACTTGTGGGACTGAAACGTCTGTATATTGAATAAAGACTACTTTTTATACACGATCAACCTGTATTTTACTGCTCGTATCGGTCTTATGACTTATTTGATTATTTCACCAGCGATTGATTGAGGAATTATTGTGGTACTCGGCGTGAGTTATTGGCAATGGTGGATTCAATGAAATCTTTCCATCATTATCTGTATGGGCGGAAGTTTCGAGTTCGCACTGATCATGCTTCACTTAAATGGCTTATGTCTTTTAGAAATTTGGAAGGTCAATTAGCTCGTTGGGCAGAAAGGCTTCAGCAGTATGACTTCGAAATAGCTCATCGGAGCGGTCGAGCGCATGGGAACGCGGATGGGCTTTCTAGGCGATCTTGTGCGGAATCTTGCTGCAGATATTCGAAGGTAGAGGTGAGAGATGCTTTGAAGCAAGAGGAGCAGATAGCTCGAATAGTTTTTGAGGGGAGCGCATCCGAGGAGTGGCGAAAGGATCAGCTGGAAGACCAGGCCGTATCAATTATTTTACTTGGAAAGGAAAAAGATTGTCGTCCTTCTTGGGAAGAAGTTTCTGCTAGGGGCCCTTCTTCGAGGATTTATTGGTCTCATTGGGACGCTTTAGTTGTTTCAGATTGAGTTCTGTATAAAAGGTGGATAGCTCCAAATTTGAAGTCAGGTTTTCTTCAAGTAATTGTTCCTCAGAAGAGGGTTAAGCAAATTTTGGAGGAGGCTCATAATGCTCCTTCTGGGGGTCATTTCGGAGTTAATAAGACGTTAAGAAAAATTCGCAAACGGTTTTTTTGGGCTTCATGTAAAAGAGATCTGGAAAATTGGTGTAAATCTTGCAAAGTTTGTATTGAAAATAAAGGTCCTTCGGACAAAGCTAAGTCTCCGTTGCAGGTTTTCAATGCCGCCGCGCCTTTTGAGAGATTGCAGATGGACATTCTAGGTTCTTTTCCGGTGTCTTCTTCAGGGAATAAGTATCTTCTTGTGGTAGTGGATTCTTTTTTCAAGTGGGTGGAAGCTTTTCCTTTGAAGAATATTAAGGTGACGACTGTAGCGGAGGTTTTTGTTAATCAAGTAGTTTCTAGGTACGGGGTGCCATTAGAATTACATACGGATCAAGGTAAAAATTTTTGAATCTCGACTTTCTCAGGAGTTGTCGTGGATGTTAGGAATGAAGAAGACGAGGACTATTGCGCTTAATTCGCAGTCTGATGGGCAGGTTGAAAGACAGCATCAGACGATAATGCAGTATTTGTCTAAGTTTATTGATGAGAATCAGAAGAATTGGGATCGTTGGGTTCCGATGTTTCTTTTTGCTTACAGATCTTCTAGGCATGAGGCTACAGGGGTTTCACCTGCCGAATTAAATTTCGGGCGTGATTTGCGTCTGCCGTTAGATTTGTTACGGGCCTCTCTGCCAAATTACTGTTCAAGTTCTTCGGAAGATTATATTCGTGAGTTGGAGTCGAAATTAGAAGAGATCCATCAAGATGTTAGAGAGCGTTTAGAAATGAAATCGAATAAAGCAAAGATGCGATACAATTTAAAAGCTAGGCACGTTCTTTTTGATGTTGGGCAAAAGGTTTGGTTCTTTAATCCTCGCAGAAGCAAGGGGAAAGCTCCTAAATTGCAGAGAAATTGGGAGGGCCTTACGTGGTCGTTAAGAAATTGAGTGATGTAGTATATTGTATTCGTCGCTCAGATAGGCATAGAAGTAGAGTGGTGCATGCTGATAGGTTGGCTTCGTTTTGCGAAAAAAGGGAGCACGCGTCGGAGTCCCGTGTAGACTAATGGGGGATGTATTTTTGTTTTTGTATTTTGGGTATTTGTTTGTTAAACGTAGTTATTCTTCTTATTCGTTTAGTTTTCTTTCTTTCAGTTATAACTCCGTTGCTACCTTGAATTTCCGTTTCATCGTTGGACGTCGGGAGACATCTGCGTCGTGTCGAGTCGTTGCAAGATTTTCATCTTTGAGGCCGTATTAGAAGTCCGCCTTGCTCACGGTTTTGAACGTGGTTTTCCGTGGGTCTTTGGGTAAATGCCGAGGCGAGGACTTGGGATGTCCTTCTGGACGATGGGTCCACGTGAGTTTCCTCCCCTTGTCTGAAGTCGGAAGGATTTTGTGGACACAGAAGTTACCCCAGAAGGGATTCTCGAGAAAAGTTTCCGATCAACCGGCTCATTTATTCTGAGACAGCAGTCTGGAAAAGAGCGGGAAGGTTGGCTTCTTTTTGATCATCGGGACGATGATCTAGAAGAGAGAGGAGGCAGTGTTGCGAGATGCGGCGTGTGTCGTCCACGCGGTATATGAAGATTTTCAACGATCGATCGCTTGGACGCTTTTGTTCAAGTAGCAACGGGGTTTGTTGACAGCGAGGTTCAAGAGAGTGAGCCGCCGGATTCGGAATCGTCGACAGGCTGGATCATCGGCTCGAGATTTCTTTACGTTTTCCGTGGCCTTTTGTAACGCGTTCTCTAATAAAACTCTGTTGTGTTATAATACGCGGTGTTCTCTTTTCTTTCCGCGAAGCGCAGTAACTCGGCGGTGACGCGATTAAACGCTGCCGTGAGCGCAACAATATATATATATATATATGGAAGAAATATGAAATAAATAAATAATAAATATCACTTTATTGTAAATTTTATTAACATTTTTGTGTATATATTAAATATTTGAAAAAATACTTGATTTATCTTTATTTCTAATGCAGTATGTATTTTATTAGTATCTTTTTAATTACATACAAACATTCTCTACTCTGTATACATGTGTATATACAGGGTCATCAAAAAGTATCGGACCCCCCTAATATCTTTAGTTAGAATGCATTTTGGAGAAAATGTCCAATAGAAGAGTTGTATGGTTTCAAGCGAGATGTAAGATGATGACCTTGACTTTGATCTTGACCATGTCCTTTAAGGTCATTGCAAGGTCAACCTTATTTTTTTAAATGAACCTCCTACATTTTATTGCATATTTTTATAGCTTATCTTGAGAGCTTTCCAAAACACTATAATAAAACATTTTTTTATTAAGTACTTTTTGATTTATAAAGATTTGAAATTAACAATTTGTTAAATGGCGTGTGATTCCGGCCAGTTAAAACAATAGTAGCGTGTGGGTCCGGCCAGTTAAGACAAGAGTGGCGTGTGGGTCCGGCCAGTTAAGACAAGAGTGGCGTGTGGGTCCGGCCAGTTAAGGCGAATTTCATTCTAATTGGTCAGCTTGGGCAAAATATTCAATGTATCCATAGAGCTTATACTAATGGAGAGGCCATGCCTATATGCTAACCATAGAGAGGGCCGCGCGAGGAGCAACAGAGAGATAGATATATTTTGTCTCAACAGTGGCTCCCCCATTCCGTGTTCTCTGTTATTCTCTTCTATAAAAAGTGCTCACAATTGAAACAGAAAAATATATCTCTCTTTGGCAATCCTCCTTGCGCTCCCATGGCCTCTTCATGAGTATAAGCTCTATGATTGTATCAAACAATTCACACCAAATGTTCAAATTGTTGCCCTTCAACAGCTTGGCAATGTGCCAATCTGTTATAAACAGTTGAAACCGCAGTCCGGTAAGTTTCCGGCGGTATTAGTTCTATCTCTCGAGTTATTCTCCCTCTTAAATCATCTAAATCTTGAGGCTTGGTGACATAAACTTTACTTTTCAAGTAACCCCACAAAAAAAAGTCAAGTGGGGTCAAGTCCTGAGACCGAGGTGGCCACTCAATATGTCCCCTTCGCCCTATTTACTTGTCCTGAAAGACCTCATTCAAATATTAACAGACAATGACACCATAATGAGGTGAAGCTCCATCCTGTTGGAAATAAATTTCATCCATATTTCCACCAGCTATGTCTCGAATAGCTGGATTAATTTGTTCGCGAAGCATGACTGTGTATACCTGTGCTGCCAAATTGCCTTCAATGAAAAAAGGGCCAACTGGTCTACCATTAAGAATACCAGCCCATACGTTAACTTTTTGTGAATATTGGGTATGATTGTGTCTTTTCCAGTGAGAATTAACGTTACTCCAGTACCTACAATTGTGTCTATTTACATTTCCAGTCAGTTCAAATGTTGCCTCATCAGAGAAAACAATATTATTAAGTAATAGAGGATTGTCGACAATCATCTCCATCATAAGATCACAAAATTCGATGCGTCTATCAAAATCGTCTTCGGACAACTCTTGGGACAAATAGAGTTTGTATGGATGCCATTTATTCAATTTCAAAATTTTACTGACAGATGCATGACCGATTTCATGTTCTTGTGCAACGCGATTGATGGAAATATACCCAGTCAGAAATCGACGTCGATCAACCGCAGATCGACTAGTATAATCGACGTCGAATCGACGTCGATTCGACAAGGTATTTCTGACTGGGATAGGGATTTTCAACAAAAGACTGTAAAACATCTAATGCCTTATCTAATGCCATTATTTGTTGCTGTTTTACGTCTACCAGATCTTGAGCGGCTTTTAACGCTACCAATGTCCTCGAAACGTTGAACAGTACGGATTACAGTACTTTTAGAGATCTTATTAGTTTCATTCCGAAAATTTTCGTTAAATAATCGCGTTACCGTTTTATACTCTCTTTGGTGATCTCCCCATCCTCGCATCATTAACAGTGTTATTCGATCTTTTTCAGAAAGCTCCGTCATTCTTAATTAGAGCAAAGAAGAATTAAACAGGTAAGTGATAGGAAAATGATTTAAATAATTAAGTAGAGAAAAATACTAGTTATTAAGTGTCGGTCCAACTATTGATTTGTTTATTTCAACCAGCACTAGCAAAAAGCTCGTTGAGCAACTGAAAATCTAATAGATCAATTAAGAATATTTACGAAAAATTTCTGGGCTATTGGAAACAAACTGAAGATGTTTGAGACAATCAATTAAAGCGCAATGGCTTCTTTTGTTACAGAAAAAATTTTTGGGGCTGTTTGTTTTCGTCCACGAGGTAACTGCTGCTCGCTAAGAAGAAGACAGCACCGCATCAAAGATTAAAATCAGTGATCCGTATTGTTTGCTCAAGAGCTTGTACATTGGTGCCTTCGAGAGTGAGAGAATAAAGATCGATCCCGCCAACGCTTTCGGGCAGATTCCCGCTAACGCCTTCGGACATCACGCATTCGAGCAACTTCTCGCGATCACCTTCGGGCAGTTTTCCGCCGTAGCCTACTAGCATAACCGCTTGAAGCCGTACAACTTTGCTATTGGACATTTTTTCAAAATGCATTCTTACTGAAAATATTAGGGAGATCCGATACTTTTTGATAATTGTATTTTCTTTAAACCAATTAATTGGCCTCATTATTCCGCGCACAAAAGTATTAAGGTTATGATTACTGAAAACTAAATAATATTTTACAAGATATTTTACATTTTGTGTCAAAAAATTGTTAATTTCAAACTTTTATAACTCAAAAAGTACTTAATGAAAAAATGTTTTATTATAGTGTTTTGGAAAGCTTTTGAGATAAGCTATAAAAATATGCAATAAAATGTAGGGGTTCCATTTAAAAAAATAAGATTGACCTTGAAATGACCTTAAAGGACATGGTCAAGATCAAAGTCAAGGTCATCATCTTACTCCTCGCTTGAAACCATACAACTTTGCTATTGGACATTTTCTCCAAAATGCATTCTAACTGAAGATATTAGGGGGTCCGATACTTTTTGATACTTTGTATATACATATACATGTTAGTTGTCAACGTTAGATATTTAGTAAATGGCCAATAGTTTTACGTTTTGAGAAGAAAATTGAAAAGAAGAGTAGTTACATTATCGACACGACGTAGTTGTGGACACCCAATTGCTACTAGTTAGTTAGTACGGCGCTCGCTGGCGCTACGAGCAACCGCCCCGCTTGCCCTCCGATCCCCGCGTCTACTCCGCGAATTTTTGACGCCGTCTGTATGTATGTATATATATATATATATATATATGTGGTGCCGGTGGGTGCTGAGTTGGCACTCTTGCCAGCACAAGACCAGTATCGCTAAATGCGTTGATTTGTACGACGGTTTTGTAAAGTGTGCAAGTTAACAGCGTGAATCTGAATATTCAGTCAAGTATGTCGCGAGTGAATGTACTTAAAACAGGATCTACTTAAAAGCACGCCACAATACTTAATGAGCGATGAGTGGACAAAAGTTCCAGTATGACGAGAGCGGAGGAACGTTCTTTTACTTTCTGCTCTCTTTCTTGGCACTACTGTTGGTACCCGGGACTTACTACCTCTGGCCACGTTGCCCAAAGCCAGGTTATAGAGATCACAATCAACTCTTATTTAGTATCAGTAGGCACAAGTAATTTACAATCGTATTACATGTGATGACACTGTTTTATATTATGATTGAACAAATGCAATTTTTAGTTCCATTTCTATCTTTGCTATTTCTTACATTCATTTAACAGAATCCATGAAATATTGGATTTAATTTCCTTTATCCAAAGAGAAAATAATATTAATCATTTTTCTATATTAATTAATTGTTTTAGTTACACAAGTAATATTGATCTCATATGCATACACACACTGTATAACTTTTAAAAGAAAGTAAGAGAGAAGCAAGAATTTAATTATAAAACATTGATGAAAAAAGCATTTCTGATTATATATATGTTTTATTTAAAGTTTTTATACTTTTGTATAGATCCGAATCAGTTAGCTAAAGAATGTCAGTGCAATGGATGCAAAAAGAAAAAGATTGTCTTGCAAGCAAATAAACCTTGGAAAGAAACCAAAGCTTTGTTTATGTAAGTTTTTCACATGTTATGTTTATGTGATTCTAAAAATTGATACTTTATATATATATATATATATGTGATAGAATCAGGTAATTGTGTGATAAAGCTGTACATGTTATCTTTTTTTTTTTATTAACATTTGTATTATTACAGGAAATTTCTAATTGTTCTGGGATGGGCTATCTTGATACTATTGGCATACAAAGTGTCACAATTTGATTACGAAATGGCCAATTTTGATCCATATGAAATATTAAATATACCACCTGTGAGTATACAACTGAGTTTTTAGTTGTACAGTAGTTTTCTGTGAGGTAAAGATTAATATTAGTTAAAGATTAACATGATTATCAAATCATACAGGGTTCTTCACAAAGTGAAATTAAGAAAGCTTATCGCAAGCTTTCTTTGATTCTTCATCCTGATAAAGAAACTGGAAATGAAAAAGCATTCATGAAATTAACTAAAGGTAAGAAACATACAAGTATAAAATGTGAGCAAAATAAAGTGCGTATTAATGTAAATAAAAATATGTTTTGTAATATAATTCTTTGAATCTATTTTTACATATGTTACATACGTGTTACAACACATAGTAATATAGCATATGTTATAGATGTGTTGTTTATAGGTAGTTATATAGTATATTATATATATAGAGATTATCAGTGCTTAAATTATTCCTAGAATTAATTCCTATTTCCTAAAAATTCACTTTTTAATTTTTTAATTGTTTGAGAATTTTAGTATCCATCGTTCTTGAAACTTTTTTGTGTCTTTGTTTCGAGTTGTCTTCTGGTAATGTTTTGGATATTTGTATAAACCATTCAAATTTTTTGTATTTTTATTGACCTAAATAGCTTATCAAGCTTTAACGGATGAAGAAGCGCGAAAAAATTGGGAAAAATATGGAAATCCGGACGGTCCAGGAGCAATGAGTTTTGGTATAGCTTTACCTTCCTGGATCGTTGAAAAAGAGAATTCAGTATGGGTCTTGGGACTGTACGCATTGGTGTTTATGGTTGCTTTACCGACAGTTGTAGGAATGTGGTGGTACAAGAGTATTCGCTATACTGGTGATCAAGTAATCAACATTATCGTACACGAAAGAAATGTTTTTATGTATTATTTTTATATTGTATGTATTGTATATGTATTAAATGTGTAATTTATATTTTTAATTTTTTAGGTTCTCCTTACAACAACCGAGATGTATTACTTTTTCTTTGTGAAAACACCGTCTATGTCATTGAAGAGAGTCATCATGATACTCGCCGCTTCGTTCGAATTCTTTAAGAAACGTAACGCGGAAATAGTCGAAAGACATACTGATAGCGAAGAAGTTCCTTCGGTAATTGTATTTCTTGTTATTTATTTCTTTTTTATTTCTTTTTTATTTCTTTTGATAACAGTTTCTTAGGTGTATGTTATATATCGTACATACATTTCTGTTTGTATTTCAGCTCATTAAACAATTACCTAACTTGGGAGAAAAAAATAAAGAAGTGCCACTATGCCATTTGTATTCGATTAAAGCTAGAGCTCTGATACATGCTCATTTATCGCGTATACCGCTCAATCCTGAAACATTGGATAAAGATAGACAGTATATTGTAAAGAAATGTCCGTATTTGATTCAAGAAATGGTCGCCTGCGTTCACCAAGTTATACTTCTAGCTTATGCTAGAAGAGGTAAGTAGATAGAGAGAGAAAGAGAAAAGAATAAGATAGATTGACAATCAAGACAAATTATTTTATAGTACCACGGGTGCCAACTATAACTACTATAGAAAACTGTATGAAGTTGTGTCCAATGATTGTCCAAGGATTTTGGGAATTTAAAAACCCTCTTCTGCAATTACCGCACATAACTGAAGACAATTTAAAATACTTTCATGCGAAAAAGGTATTAGTGAAATCTGTAGCAACCTTTTGTATTTTTGTTAATAATTAGTAATTGTGTTTAAAAACTTTGTGTTATTTTTAGCGTCAAATCAAGAGTCTTCAACAATTTGCACAATTGAAGGGAGAAGAACGAAGACTGATTCTTCGAAATCTGTCGGACAGTCAATACGAAGATGTTATAAAGGTTCTTGGAAATATGCCGTATATAGATTTTAAAGTGAGATCGGAAGGTAATTTTCTTTTTTTTTTTTTTCTAATGTGTGTGTGTACGCGCGCGCACACACACATAAATAAGCAACAAATATATATATATATATATATATATTATATGATTTTAGTGATTGATGATGAAAATCCTACCGTGTACACTGCTGGTGCTATCGTGACTGTAACGGTATCGCTAACACGGAAAGATATGAGACATCTTTTTGGCGACGATTCTATCAACGAAAAGACGATAATCGATGATAATAAAGCCGTTGGTGAAGCGACTGAAGAAACTATAGAAGAACAAAATCAATCAACGAAAGCGGCAAAACCAGCATGGTTAAAGCAAAAGAAAGGACAAAAAAAGTCGCATAAAAAAGGCGCTAACAAAAAGCCAACTCCCGCTAAAAACACGCAAGCGCAGTCTAACCAGGTTGTAGTTAACAATACTCAGCAAAGTGATACTCCCAATGCGAGAAAGAAAGAAGATAAAACAGAGAAAGAGTCTTCCAAGGACAAATTGTCCGATTTTACCGATAGTGAAATCGAGAGTGAAAAAAGCGATGACGAAGATAATCGTGAAAAAAAAGATGTGTCTCTCGATGATGATGACACAGAATGGGAAAAGTAAGAGAAGATACATTAGTTTATTTGTATATTTAAATACACATTGTATCTTTCTTTTGCTCATGCTTATGTGACTTGGTTTATATTTTTTTCTCATATAGGTTCCAACAGAGAATCTCTAAACGAGAGAGAGTATTGGAAGGGAAAAGTAATTTATCCCACGAAGTGCACTGTCCACTCTTTCCTGATGTTAAGCAAGAATATTGGTGGGTGTATATCTGTGATCGCAAGAGTTTAACATTGTTGACGACTCCTGTACACGTTACGTCGTTAGCAGAATTTGAGGAAATTCAGTTGAGATTCACGGCACCGCGCTGGCCAGGCCTTTATACATTTACCGTGTGTCTACGTAGCGATTCATATCTAGGATTTGACCAAGCTCAAGATATCAAGGCGAGTTCTATGAAAATTCTATTGATAAGTGTAACGAAAGTTTTATAATTTAACGATGTAATGTGATGTTTTGTAGTTGGATGTAAAAGAAGCACCGGAAGTACCAACAGAACATCCTCAATGGGACATCTCAGACGAAGAAACTGCGGAAGATGTAGATGCGGTCGATGAACATTCCGAGTTCACTACCGACGAAGATGTTAGTGACAATGAATAATATCTGTTTCTCATGTGTGTGATGACGGAATAGATATTCCATGAGTCCGCATTTTCCTCTTTTTTACTTTCTCGAGTTAATGTACAATGAACTTTTATACACGAAGTTTGTATTGACATATGTGAAGAGACAATCTAGGAAAATTAGTCTGGTATGTAATTAAAATTTATGAAGAGTGTGCGAATAAAGAATATAATATTTATTTTAATATTGTTGTTCAATTTCATTGAAATATAATATACAATCAATATTTTTAACACATTCCGAGAAAATAGCTTATAATGCTTTATAGAAGCAATTCTGTATATGTGTATGTAATTTTCTTTTTATTAACATGCATCTAAAGTGACAGGTGATAAAAAAATCTAGGTTGAGCGAAAGTACATTGAATCACTAAGCGTGTACACGCACACGCGCGCGCGCGCTCGCACACACACACACACACACACACACACACAGACGATACTTTTACACTATCATAAAGTGAGACATACAAATTTAAAATATCGAGATGACTGGATACTCTGAACAGTCTAACGAGATCTCTATAACCAAACGGATTTCTAATATCTATTAACGCCAAGAAAGATGAACATATTTTATGTAGCTCGTGTAAGTACATTATTTTCTATCTTTTTTATTTGATTTCGATTATATATTATATATTTACATGGAGTCTATTATATATTTTACAGCTATTAAGAATCTTCCTTATTCTTTATTGTTTTCTAAATATCACAAGTGTTACTTTTGAGAACGGTGAGTAATTTGTATGGAAATAAATATTAGCCCACATAATTTGACAAAAGTGTAGTAAAAGTCATAAAAGTGTCAGGAATTTTGTATATAGAAATGTTACAACTCTATTAAAGCACATAACAAACATATAGAATCTATTGTGCACTTGTAATACACAATTCTCTCTCTTTCTCTCTCTCTCTCTCCCTCTCTCTTTCAAAATATTTACATTAAAATTACATTACAATTATAAATGTTTGACATTAAAGTAAAAAACCAAGAGTGTTTATAAAACTAAATTTACAAACAGATATTTTTTGTAGGTCAGAATGACAAATGTTGTACAATAAAATCGGAACAATTATCGAATAAGCCTGTTTATACATTTGTGAAAACTGATAAACATGCTAATATAAAATGGAGTGTACGACATTATGTTCAGCGCGCATATTAACGTGAGCAGATTTCACCGATTGAATGCATTTGACTGTGGGAAAATTTGTAGTATAGCACATGTACCGTCCAACGAGTATATATAGATATTAAATAGTATATTTTTTCATAAATCCAAACTAATTACCTCGATGTATTTCTTCTGCATTTTAGTCACTAAATTGCCCAACCTACATACAAAGAATAATGTAAATTTAATTCAAAATACAGAAAAGAAAGTTTATAGTAATGTAGAGAGATATCTTACTTGTAACGTATGACTAAATTATCGTATATTTCATTGTTTTCTAATTGAATAACGTTGTCCAAATTGGTACTAGGAAGATTAAAAACTTGTTGATTGTTAAATTGCGAGTCATCATTCAATAGTGTGATCTTTCTTTCGATATGTTCCTTCCAATAACATTCATATTCTTTTGAATAAAGTTTTGTCATGAAGATAATTGAATGGAGTACTTTTTCAAGCTTTGACAATCTGTTGTACAGCTCGTCTATTTGACTGTTAAAATATATCCATGAAATACTTATAAATAACGTCAATTAGAAATTAGAATGTTATATTTTTAAGTACGTACATGATTCAAAAATAAATTTATTGCAAATTATTAGAAAATATTTGATACCTTGTGATATTAATTATAGCTTTGTTACGAAGTTGTTTTTCGCGTGACCTCAAGAATGCAAATATTAATTTCACCATATCTACTGATTTTGCTGTTTTATGAAAACTTTCTTTCTGAAATTCCGAATACATATCGCACATCTTATTGTATCTATAAAAATCAAAGTGTGAGCACGCAACAAATTTTATATTTTGTTTATCCACAACACATAATGCTTATTTACATTTCTGACAAATCTTTAATAAAATCGAAACTTTGAATGTTATATCTCAATTTATCGTTATCTCTGTTCAAAGACATAAATTCCATTTTTACTTGATTAACTGCGCCATTCAATTTATCAATTTTGTCCATTCTCATTTGTGTTTTACAAGTCGTATCTTCGAGGTTTGTTTTTTTCATATATTTTATACCTGTGTTTGCGTATACTCGATCTGTAAGAGTCTTTGTTTTTCTTAACATTTCCTCCAAATTCGCATTAAACATATCTATTTTTTTCTGTAGTAAATCTCTGAGAAATACAAAAATATTTATTATATAATAATTATTAACAATTAATAAAAATTTACATTAACACTTAATAAAAAAAAACTTACACATTTATATTAAGAGCAAATATGTATAACTGAAATAAAGTCACTTCTTTTTTCACAAAATATATTGTATGACGATAATAATCTTTCACTTCCTCATAATTTAACTCGGTTTTTGATTGTGTTATCATTTTTTCCACTTCTGTAGAAATATGCAAAGTAGGTATGTCTTTTGTCAGATGTTTGTTTCTGAAGAGGAATAAAATATGATCCTACGCAGTAAAAATAATATAAAATTAGACAAGAAAAGTATTGTGTATATTTATTTATTTTTATTATACATATATACGTAAGTAAAATATACTTTGATATACGCACATTAGGTTGTGATGCAAGTGTCACTGTACTTTCATTCACTACTGTACCGTTGTAATCAGTCAATATTTGATGCTCAACCTCGATAGTGGTACTTTCTTGTATCAACAATTGAAGATCTTTAATGGTAGTTGAACTATTGATTTCGTACGTATAGATTTTGTAAAATGGTACACAGAAAACGTACAATATCTACATTTATTGTTTGTATATGCATATATGTAAAAAAATAGTGCGGATTAAGAAAGAAAAGATGTAAAATAATAAAATATATTGAATTTGTGCATTACATACTTTGTTCATTATTATCTGTTGCAGCATTGTAAATACCATCAAATTGTTGAAAATTCTACCTCTTTTATGTGAATCCCATTGTAAAACTAATCTAAACCATTGAACCATACTTTTTCGGAGATAGCTGCGCACATGTAAGAAGATAAACAAACATATATATGTACCCTAATAGGCAAATTGTGAAAATATTGTACAAAAATGGCATCATGAATAACGACGGTCCTGCAATAATTGCACTGAGATGATTCGCCATAATGCAACAGTTTTGTCAAAATACAATTTTGTAAATAATATTTATCAAAAATTGCGAAAAAGTCGTTATGCATTTCTATAAGTATATACATGAATTAAGTTGATTTCTTTATATGCAATTATATTTCTACATATTTTAAACATCACATAGCTGAAATTTTTTTCTCAATTATTGACAATTCCTTTTTGAAATTAATTTTGCAAATATACTGCTAAGATGATTCGTCATATCGTTATTCTTTTGCCGAAATAGTATTTGGAAAATACTTTTGCAAACAACTACAAATATTTTATAAAAGATCACTGTTTTTATATCTATTTCCTAAAATATATCTGTATAATTGCAAATTACAATTTTAGTGCAAGATTTTGTCACATAATTTTGTAAATGTTTTCCTATAAAGGTATATCTATAGTGTCCGCCAAAAGTTCGGGCCACCTAAATAACTTCAGAATAGTTCAAGATATTAGATTGAAATTTATAGGGATAAAATGGGATCATAAAGTCTATCATTTAACTACAAAAACATATATCTCCATACTACCAGGAGACGGAGGAAGAGGGGGATTGGAAAATGGAATCGAGTGAGAGCTCGTTTGAAAAGGTTTTCCGAGACAAGAACAACGCGGGATCATCGTAGTCTCTACGATTTTTTTTCGAGTTATGATAATTTAAATATTTCTATTGAGAGTTTGCGATAGAACGGCTCACAGCGAAAATGTTAGAAAGATAAGACTTCACGCGGGCACGTGTTTTTTTATGTGAGTAGAAGTGCATGTAGGAGAGAGAGAGAGAGTGTGTGTGTTTCTTTTCGTGTTTGCCGCAAGCATAAGGACCCTGTGGTTCGTCAACTCCACAGTATTTCACGACTCCAAACTGCTCCAAATCCTCCTTGCCGCAAAAAGTGCTAGCGTACCCATAAAGTTCTTAAAGAAACACACACACACTCACACACACACACACACACACTCACAC
>NW_018021399.1:16486-28649 GCF_002006095.1 Pseudomyrmex gracilis | reverse complement strand
TCTCTCTCTCTCTCTCTCTCTCTCTCTCTCTCTCTCTCTCTCTCTCTCTCTCTCTCTCTCTCTCTCTCTCTCTCTCTCTTCCCCCATCTTTCTTTCTTTCTCTCTCTCTCTCCTACATGCACTTCTACTCACATAAAAAAAACACGTGCCCGCGTGAAGCCTTATCTTCCTAACATTTTTGCTGTAAGTCGCTCTATCGCAAACTCTCAATAAAAATATTTAAATGATCATAACTCTGCGCGAAAAAAAATCGTAGAGACTTTGATGACCCCGCGTTGTTCTCGTTTCGGAAAACCTTTTCAAACGAGCTCTCACTCGACTCCATTTTCCGTTCTCTCTCTTCCCCCGTCCCCCGGTAGTATGGAAATAAATGTTTTTGTGGTTAAATGATAGACTTTGCGATCCCATTTCATCCCTATAAATTGCAATCCAATATCTTGAATCATTCAAAAATTATTTAGGTGGCCCAGAACTTTTGGCGAGCACTGTATATATACAGAGTGTCCGACAATTAGTGTAAAATCTCTCGTAGGCAAATAAAAAAAGTAAAACTGAGTCGAAAAGTCCTGAACCATTTTTTTCTATTACATATGTATAATAAAGGAGTAATTATTGAATAAATCAAGCCAATCAGCGCCGACCTTTAGCCAAACGCACTTCAGTGAACCACGCACTGGTGTGCGTGAGCGCTCCGCGTGGCTCACTGACGTGCGCCCGGCTGAAGGTCAGTGCTGATTGGCTTGATTTATTCAATAAGCACTTCTTTATTATATGTAATAGAAAAAAATAGTTTCAGGGGACTTTTGACTCAGATTTACTTATACCTGAATCAGCCGAAGTGTGTAGGTAAATCGGGTCAATCTGAACAGAAAAGTTATTTACCAGTTTGCAAAATTCGCAATAGTGAGATATGAATTATCACTCACTAACAATAAATGTGTGCCAATGAGCGCGCGGGGGGTAATAATCGGACTCTATAGGCGTGCACGATTATCAGCTGTAAAAAAATGGCTTCTCTCATGCAATGTTTTAGCAATAAGAGGCGAAGAAACAAGCGCGGCGAGACTCAGCTTCTTGCAATCGGGCGATATTCGGCGTTATGCAGCGAGCAGTCTATAAAGTCCGATCATTATCTCCCGCGCGCTCATTGGCTCATATTTATTAATTCATATCTCAATAATAATATTGCAAATTTTCCAAAATGGTAAATAACTTTTCTGTTCGGATTAATTAACCTGATCTACTTACACACTTCGGCTGATTCATTCGTTATCAGACACCCTGTATATATGTATATACATACATGTATATACATATATGTACATGTACATAAAAATAAATATTCAACTAATTTTGATTTTATGTACACATTAACAAACTTTGCCGATGTTATAAGCAAATAAATAGATATGTAACACATTCTTACTTTGATAACTGAGTTGGATCTGGAATATCTTTTCGAAAAATTATTTTTCCTTCCGATTTATAAGCACGAATATCGTCGTAGCTTTTATTTCGAATATATTTCATCCTGCATCAATTTCAAACTTTAAAGGTATATTTAAATATATATATATATATATATATATATATATAAGTATATATACATATATATACTTTTCTTACAATTTTGTAATAAACTTTTATCATTAAGTTTGTCGTTTCTTACCATTCCATAGTATGTTGCATCGTTGGCAAAAATGGTCTTGTTCCAGTTATAAGTTCGTAAAACAATATTCCTAAACTCCAGTAATCAACAGAACAACTATATTTCTCTCCCCAAAGAAGTTCCGGAGCGATATAATTTAATGTACCAACTAATGATGCAGATGTACTCGCCTCTCCAAGTTCTTTGGCATAACCAAGGTCTATTAACTTGTATGATATCTGCAACACATAAAAGTAAAAAAGCAGAGAAACTTTACACAAAAAAAGAACCATTTATTACAAAATAGAATAAACTACATTTATATCTTACCACATTATTCTCTTCTTGTAAAACTATATTTTCTGGCTTTAAATCTCGATGAGTTATATTGTAAGAATGCAAATATTCTACAGCTGATGAAATTTCAGTCATGATCTTGATTGCTTCTGGTTCATCAATACCGCAACAATTTTCTGGTTGATTTAAGATCTACAAAAAAATTATATTTGTGTTATGATATTATTACAACTGATAGGACAATTTATACAGATATACTTGTATACATGGGAAAACATATGCATGCATGCGAATGCATACACAATTAAAATAAAAACTGAAACATAACACACTTTTCTCAGATTCCCTTTTTTACAATATTCCATACAAAGAATTGGCAAATCTTTTTCCACACTTGAAAGCTCAAACGGTAAAAGTTCCGTTTTTACAATGTTTGGATGCTTTAGACGTTTCATTATATCAATCTCATTGGACCATCTTTTTTGCTGTACCGACGTTAATGCAGAAAAATCCCACCTACATTTTTTTATTGCTAAAATTATACTTATTGTATTGAGAAACATAACAAACTTATAAAAATATTATTTATATTTACTTTTATAAACATAGTTTGGTTTTACATACCGAGTTTTTTGTCACTTTGGATGTGTACCCAAAGTTCAACAACTCCAAAACCTCCAGTGCCAAGAACACGATGTAACTTCCAAGTGTCACTTGATTGACTTAATTCAACAATAGTAGACATCGTTCTTCTTTGCAATTATGGCTCTGTAAACCTACTTTGTTAATCTATACGTTGGATTGTATCCAGCCGTATCGGTTGAACGTGCGTAGTTACGTTGTGAATATTTTTGAACAATTGTCGGTGTTTTACACCACTTTGTTATTATCTTTAATTTAAACAAATATACAACTCCGTGCCTTGGCTCAGGAACCCAACCCACGGTTTTAAACCTGTTCTTCTTCTTCTTTGCATATATGGCGCATGCCCCTGCACGTGAGAAGCAAAAGCCAGTCTGAGACAGTTTTAAGCCCCTTGCACAATGGACGGAATAGCGATAGCGATAGAAATAACACAGTTTTTAACACAGAATTTCAACTCGTCGGAAATTTTATCGCTATTACTTATTCCGATTTTCTGATCTGCATTGATACATGTGTATTTTTGTATGTTAGATTCCGCTGTTCCTACCTTTATTTTTTAATATAAACTCTTTAAAACTTTTGTTATTTCTATCGCTATCGCTATTCCGTCCATTGTGCAAGAGGCTTTAAACCTGTTATCAAAAAGACATAGGCCCGAATTCATAGTCGCTTCTCAAATCTTAGATCTCGTCTCCAATCTCAAATTTCAGCTCTCAACTCTCAAGTCTCGAATCTCCAACCTTAAATTTGAATGTTAATAGTTTATCTTGTAATTTGGTAGTTTGTGGTCATAAAGTGTACTATAAAGCCCCTTGCACAATGGAAGGAATAGCGATAGCGATAGAAATAACACAGTTTTTAACACAGAATTCCAACTCGTCGGAAATTTTATCGCTATTGCTTATTCCGATTTTCTGATCTGCATTGATACATGTGTAGTTTTTATGTTAGATTCCGCTGTTCCTACCTTTATTTTTAAATATAAACTCTTTAAAACTTTTGTTATTTCTATCGCTATCGCTATTCCGTCCATTGTGCAAGAGGATTAACCATATATATAATACTTCTATATTGCTAGTCGCGTATCTTCGCAATGAGAGACACGAGGCCCGAGAAAGAGAGACGCACGAAGTCCAAATATGGGCATAGATAGTCGAGTGTCATTATGCGCACCAGAGAGAAGCCTCAGAGCGGCCACGGCCATAAGAGTTTCTGTCATAGCAAAATCGCCCCGTACACTAGCGAATGTCCACGGGTGGTGCACATTGGAACTACGCAGACATGTCCACGAGCGACTTGTCGGTGCGTACGCTATGTCCAAACGTGGACATGGTTCTATTCCGTGCTATGTGTGGTGGACATGGTTCTATTCCGTGCTATGTGCGGTGGACATAATTTTATTTCGCTTCAATAAGCTGCAAACTTTTGTACAAAGAGCCGAAAATAAGCGAGGTTTAAATTTTACATATATATCAGATTTCGATTATGTTTATTTCCTTGGAACAGAAAACAATCATGCAAAAACTTTTATTTGCTGCATATATGATACCACACAATCGCACACAAATTATTTTGCGATAATGTACGTATAAACAAAAAAGTTAAGATATTTTATATTTTGTTAATGTCTTAAAAGACGACAGTCTTTTGTTACAGCTATAGTATAAATAGTTATTCGTAAAAAGTTTATTTTTTTCATCAAAAAATTTACTACAGTTGATTAAAAAAATCTCCAAACATTGCAATTCAAGTTTTGATTTTATATATAAAATTATTTTATTTAAAATGTTTCTATCATGTATCATCATATAATTAAATATAGATATTGTGATATTGATGTTTGTGTAAATAACAAAATTAATACATAATAGTTAATAATATTATGATGATATAAAATAGTTACAAAATTGATTTTATTTTATAAGATTGAAATATTGCAAATATAATGTTCTTGGACCAACCGTAACTTAACAAAAAATACATTTGTTCTTAAAGCGTACAGAAAAACACTATTACATACATTTTACTTAAGTGTTATGATAAGATAATGTAACATATGCACTGTACAAAATAATCTTAATTTAAATAAAGTATTTTATAATAATAATAATTGTTTATAATAAATCTTGTGAGTTTCTTCTTTCTAGAAAAAATATCACCTAAAGACTGCAATTATTTGCGACAACAAACAGAGAAATTCATATAATAAATTCATATCAATAAAATAACACAAAAAAACTTTCTNATAATATATAAATTTTATTACAAATATAATAAAGTATCTCTTAAATTATGCGAGAAATACTATATTAACTTGGTACGTCCATTTTACTAAGTCTTATTATAAAATCTCACAGTCTCATCTGTACTTGAATTTCTGTTGGATTGTTCGTCACATAGAACCCAGGAACACCTGCCTTTTCCAGTATGCTCTGTTGATCCGTTTACTTTCTGATCCAGCTGCAACACCAACTTTATTATATCCATAATTCCTTCAGCTCGCCCTTGTGTTTCTTCTGTAATGCCATGTTCTTTATTGCTGCTTGTTCCTCCTCCGTTGTCACTGCGGACAATGCTTCCTGACATTCGATTTTGTGCTGATTCAGGAGTTGAAGCCGTTGCTGAAACAGGTGACGTGCTGTATTTTCATCAGATCTTTCACTATTTCAAAGATGGTGTCTATAGCAGTAGACAGTGTGTAATATAAGATAAGTAAATTANCATCTATTTTCTTACCTGTTATTTCTTATAGATATTATTAATTTTGTAGTTAATAACACGGGCGTGCAGCCCTCCTCTGTTGTAAGTATCTGTCTCTCTGCCTCTTGAAGTTGTCCTATTATTTTCAATTTGCCACCCTCTTTTGCCTCGCCACTCTCTTCCGCTACCACGCCATCCGTCACGTTTTTTGCAAATATCGCATAAATACTCTTTCCTTGCTCTTGTGCTGTAAAATCTGAAACATAAAAAATATATACATATATATAATAATGTATATATGTAACATGTCACTTCCGACTGCAACAAACAAACTTTTATATTAGCAACATGCACTAAAGTCACGTTTCTATTTAATTTATACAAATATTAGCGGCTTTACACTTACCAGAACTCATTCTCTTTCTTTCCAAACCAAAAATGACAAATACCGTAATAACACACAAACACTCAAAAAAAAAAAAAAACAACAAACAAACCACACTACCATCACGCACGTAACTGTCTCGCGCTCGACCGGTGCTCGTGGAAGACTGCAGAGTGCAGAGCATGGCAATCGAGGATCGAGCAGGCAATTGCAAGCCCGAGGCATAGTTGCAAACTCGAGCCGGCTAGCACCGAGAGCACCGAGGTGTTGGGAGCCACTGGGAACACGCACACAAGTGAGAACCGCCATCCGTGTGCGTGGAACACACACACGGATGGCGGTTCTCACTTGTGTGCGTGTTCCCAGTGGCTCCCAACACCTCGGTGCTCTCGGTGCTAGCCGGCTCGAGTTTGCAACTATGGCCCGAGGCAGTGATGGGCGATAAATATCGATATATTAAAATATCGATACTTTCGAACTCTATTATCGATATTTTATATCGATATTTTTTTTCTGATATTAACATATATCGATGTTTGAATAGGATTATCGAAATTCCGATACTGTGTCGTTTTACCGCGCAGGGATACGTTCCACAATTAACCGGTTATTATTGGGTGCGTTCAGACAACTCAACGGTTGAGAGATCATCACTTATGATAGGACTATTCTTCAAAATCTGCTACGGTTCCAAAAGTATGATCCAATCAGAAGTGATTAACTCTCAACCGTTGTGCAACTGTTGAGTTGTCTGAACGCACCCATTAATCGTAGCAGCGTGGTTGCGTTCTAATATTCACTGCCAGTACTAAAATCTATATTTTACGTCACATGTGCTATAGATTTTCAATACTGGCAGACTGTCGGCGGCAGTGAATATCGAAACGCAGCTAAGGTTACCCACAGTTACTTTTTGAACATATCCCAAGCGTTTCTGGATTCTCTTTGTTGAAACTATGCCATAACCTACCCTCAATGTTGCTCACGTGACTATCGCGTGGTCTTATGCTCGCGCGAGCGCGCGAATGTGGCCGTGTGGCGTGCGCTCGCCCCGGCTGCGNAGTTAAAAATACACGCTGTAGTGGNTTTGTTGTNCTCTTTGTCNTCACTATTTNGCTTTTGTTGTTAGAAATGCGTTTTGTACGTTTTAAACATTTGAAATATTGTGTTATATTGGAACTGTACGCGGTTATTTCGTAGAGAGTCGCTCCNCTGCACCTGAACTACCACATGTGNAGTGACGCAGTGACGCAAAATTTTTTTGAAAAGAATTAGTGTCTTATACCATTCCATGTACATCGAACAATTTACGTTTGAACACACAACTGGCATATGAGTTTCTTTTCTATGCCCACTAAGCCAGTACAACATTGATTGATTGATCACAGTCGCAAACGGTCAGTTGCACAAGAATATAAACAAAGTGGTAGGTACTTTATTTTTATTAATTATGATTTACTGATAATGTTTTACATAAGTATAATTTTATTGCGAATAGTTAAATATTCTCACTTGTTTTAAAAATGCATGTCTGTTTCAATTTGTCACTGTTTGCATTTTGTACTTATACTGTTTTGTATATCCAGTGTATAATGGTTTCTATTTAAATATTCTCACTTGTTTTAAAAATGCATGTCTGTTTCAATTTGTCACTGTTTGCATTTTGTATTTATACTGTTTTGTATATCCAGTGTATAATGGTTTCTATTTGGTAATATTTTTTTAATTTTGCAGATAATATGTATAATATATATATGCATGTANATAGATGCATGATATTTTACTATACATATATATCATAACTGGTCTGGAAATTTGGGGAAGAATTATCTAAGTCTTAATTTAACATTCCTGTTGCTTTCTACTTGTCTCATGCTTGCACTTATTTTATAACAGTATTTATCTCATGCATTACTTCATTTATACACATTATTTTAGTATTAGTCTTTATCATTTTATTTTTTAATTAATATTCTTTTTGCTTCTATTTTTTCTATATACAGTGCCGCCNTCNAGAAGTGAATATTGGAAATATTTTATTCGAACCAGTGAAGGTTGTGGTAAATGTAATATTTGCCAAAAAATTATAAAAACTTCGGGAAATACAACAAATTTACGTGTTCATTTAACTCGAGCACATCCTAAGCTTCAGTTTCAAATGAANGACAAAACTGATATTGATACAACAGACACAGACTTTTCAACCTCAGCAAAACAGAGAAAAATTATAGTAATAAATGCATAATTACTTTGNATATAGAAAACTTCTTACATTAAATTTATTATACTATAACATAAAATAATATTATTAATACATTTTGTAACACATTTTAGCTACAAGATAAAACCAATAAAAATATTGTAGATGACGATTTTAATTTACCAGTTATTTCATCTCCTAGTTCTTCGTCTTTATCAATAATGTCAGGTATGTCAAGTCATTCACAATCAGAGTCATCAGTGTTGTCATTGCCAATTGTGAGAAAGAAGCAAATTACTCTTGATTCTACTTTTNAAAACCAAAAATCATTTTATGGTATGTATATTTATAAGTTTTATTATTTAAAGTTGTAAATAGTATTTTTTATAAAGTAATTTGTTGAAAATTTCAGTTATAATATTAATTATTTTATTTCNTGTTTTTTCTTAATTGTAGATGGAGGAACAAAAGCGGCTGAATTTACTANCAATCTCATTTTTATGATTGCAAAAGATAATTTGCCATTTGCAACAGTAGAAAAGGAAGGATTTAAAACTTTCATGAAGACAATAGCACCGTTGTACAAAATTCCTAGCCGGAAAAAAATTACGAGCCTAATAGAAGAGAAATATGAATTTTTGTCAAGTATGATAAAAACTCAATTTTTAAACATTAAAAATTTATGTTTAACAACCGACATTTGGACAGACACGATAAATACAAAAAGCTTTTTAGGCATAACAGCTCATTATATATTAAAAGAAACATATAAATCTGTGACTATTGGTGTTATAGAATTAAACNATCGACATACTTCTGATAACATAAAACTGTGGTTGTTAAATATAATATGTGAGTGGAACATAGATAAAGAAAACATTATAGTTGTTGTATCCGATAATGCAGCCAATATAAAAAAGGCAATTACAGAAGCGTTTGGTACTGAAAAANACTTGCCGTGTTTCGCACACACTTTAAATTTAATTCCATCGAATATTATTAAAGATGATGCTATTGTTAGTGAATTCTGTAAAAAAATTAAAAATATTGTTACGTACTTTAAACATTCTGTAGTTGCTGCAGATGAATTGCGAGCTCAGTCAAATCTCAAATTAATACAAAGTGTCGAAACTCGATGGAATTCGACTTATGACATGCTTGAACGGTTTATTGAAGTGGCAGATAAAGTAAGTGGTATTCTTCTGAACCAACCTACAGCACCAATAATGTTAAATGCATCTGAATTGCAAGCTGCAAGAGAATTTGTTCAATTATTAAAACCGTTTGAAGAAGNNACTAAAATTATGTGCGGTGAAGATTATCTTACTGGCAGCAAAGTGATTCCGATTATTAATACGCTAAAAAACAAATTGTATATGCTTGTACCAAATACTGAAATAGGTATTCACTTTAAAATTGAATTAGAACNTCACTTCTCAAAAAGATTTATTAATATTGAAAAAGTTCAGCCATTGGCGATATCCTCCATTTTAGATCCTCGATTTAAAAACATTCANTTTTCTGATAAAATTGCGTGTGCTCATTCTATTAACAAAATCACGCAAATGATAAATAATACAAACGCGAAAGACTTAGATGAAAGCAATTATCAAAACGTGCACAATAATTCGATAGAAAGTGATAATTTTTGGATGTATCATGAATATTTAGTTAATATATCCAAGTCAAAACATAACGATTTTACAATGGCAGATGAACTTAAATATTATTTAAATCAACCACCAATTAAAATGGATGATAATCCATTAAAATATTGGCTAATGAATATGCATTCCAGATTAAAAGATATAGCATTAAAATATTTAAGTATAATTCCGACCTCCGTGCTAGGTGCAACTCACTGCCGCACCTGTAGCAGCACAGGGGACGCTCCACTCCCGTTCACTGCTGTCTAGAGTGACCAAACCTTAGGCAGCGGTAATATTGCATTGGACGGGCTCGCCGACGCCTTCATCGGCAACGTGACTTACCCAATGCACACCTTCCCCGCGTTAATAACGCGACGCGCCGTAGCGGGAGGCGCGCACACCGTTCCAATGCCCGCGGGAGTGAAGCGGGCGTCACCCATTTTAACTTCCTCCCGCAGGTAGCCACCGTCTGTTGCCAAAGAAGACGCCAAGTCCTCCTTGGAAATCGAGGTAACCAGCTCCTTTACGTGAAGTTCCTCGAACTTCTGGGGTCTGGCCACCCAAACATTTTCACCGAAGAAAGTGGTCAGACTATCGGCTAATCGTGTCGCCGTAACCACCCCTCCCTGGTACCTCAAGTACCAGCCCTCCTGTTGCAGAGGGACGTACCCCCGATACCTTCACACCTTTGACATTAAGTCGCACCGCCTGCCGCAGTATCTCTGAGTATGTCAGGGTGCTGCCCGCGGCATTGGAGAGAGAGACTGCCGCCCTCGACGGCACCCATCCAATTACTGCTGCGCCTTCCTTCTTTTCCGGCCTTTGCCAACCGAGAGCGATGGGGTCCGCGAGCCACCACCTACCCTCGTACCGTCCCGTGCTCTTCCCTCCCGCCCCGAGTTCACGAGGCTAAAACCGGGGTTTGGGGCGACTGCGCCGACGCCCCCACGCGTCCGACGCGCAAACCAGCCCCCTGTCGCGCTGCGAGAGGGTGCTCCGGAGGGGAAAAGCGACTGTCACCAGCAGGCATCCGGGAGGGACCATCAGTCCCCTTCCCCGAAAGCATGCTGCCACCTCCGCGAGACTCGACCGGGAGGAGCCGGGAGACTTTTCCCCAACCGAGCCTCCAAGAGACCCTCCATCCTGCAGGGTCTCCGCTTCACCTGGCCCCTTCGCGGCTTGATCGTTTGCACGGACACGGAGGACACCTTTGGGCGGGCCTCCACTGAGGCCCCCTTTAGCCGCTGTTTTATCGCCGCCTTGGCTCCCGTCCCGCCACCCAGAGACGGGGGCCGAGGAAGAACCGTGGTAATCTCTTCAATGTTCTCGGGGATGGGAATTCCCTACACCCCGAGGTAAAGGCTGTCCTTTACCACCTTTTTAAGGTGGCCGTATTTGGTCTCATTCAAACCATCGGCCCTCAATGTGTAGAGACCTCCCTCTACAGCGTCGCGATAAACCTGATTCGCGAGGCTCAGATTTTCTGTCAACTTGCAAACCTTACTTTGAAGAGCCGCAAGTTTAGTATCTTGAAAAGATATGAGAGAACAAACTCTCATTCCCGCTTCCGCAGTATCTCCACCGCTGCCTCTCCAGAAGAGACTCTTCCAACCGACCTCCCCGGAAATAGGAGAGCACCAGAGCGTCCCCTCTTCCAGAACCTAGAAGAGCACGTCTGCGTAGGTAGCAGTGCTCCCTTCTGGGATGGAGAGCGTGACCGTCGCACGCGACGGAACACGCCCCATCCCGGACAAACCCACTTTCTTCTTCCCCTTTGGACAGGGAGAAGTTGAAGGTGGGGCTCATGAGCGTTCCTCTCTCCGCTCTTTCTCCGTGCTCCCCTCACCTTGCCGCCCAAAACGGGTAATAAGAAGGCAGGTGTTGGACCGGCGGCACTTTCACTAACACAAAGTGTTTGACGCGCACGCCGGCCCGGAACCGTCACCCACCCATGACGAGTGAGTGACACCGTCAGGAAAACATCCTCAGATGCTCTCTGATTCTGTGCGGGCACCAGGGAAAGACACGTGGTCTTTCCTTCGCGGAGCCCCGCCACACCACCTGGTCCGACTGGGAAACGTTGAGAGATCCGCTCTCAGAACGCTCCCAGCCGGGCCACCAAGAGAGCTTCCACTTTACTTGAAAGGGCTCTTTTACCGCTTCCTCTTCGTCTCGCCCCGCGTCTGGACAAACACGGACGAGACCCTGGGACGGGCTGCAGACGCAGCCCACGGACTCTTCCCCTTTCTCGCTAGCGTTTCTATCCCAGCACCCGCAACAGGAAGCCGGGAGAGAACAGCGGGAAAGTCAGAGGTCCTTCGGAACGGAAATACACCATTTCCTAAAGTGACCCTCCAATATGCCACGCATATATATCTTGCGACGGTGCTGTCGCAGACGTCGTAAACCGTTTCGTCCCTTTCGTTTTGCAGATCATCCTTTCCCTGGATGACCTTTGTGAGATCAGCCCGAGATTTTCGGACCTTCTCGCAAAAGCCAGCCATCTCTGCCTCGAGGGCTATAATCCTCTAGGCAGAGCCCTCCTTTGGGCGGGTTCCGTTTGACCACAGTACGATTCGACACCGCTCGATTCGACACAGATTTATTCGACACCAAATTATTCGACACCGTACGATTCG
>NW_018021399.1:10899-15983 GCF_002006095.1 Pseudomyrmex gracilis | reverse complement strand
GGTGTCGAATAAATCTGTGTCGAATCGAGCGGTGTCGAATCGTACTGTGGTCAATAGAGTACCACCCCCCTCCTTTACCGGCAGAGGAGGGAAATCACTTTCTCCAACCGCCCCACTCATGTCGCCTAGGATGGGCCCCAACACGGACTTCCTCCTCTTCGGCGGCGTGACCGAGCCGATGGTGAAGACTGGTGTTCCACTACCGAACACCTTACCCTTCGCAGTCACTGATTCGCCCACGGCCCCTGCGGTGCAAGCTGTGGGTAGCCCGTCGTTGGATGACGACGGGAGGGAGTCCGGGACGATAACCTTCTCTCGCCAGGACCTGGGGATCCGACCCCTGGTCCGGTAGACCTTGCTTTTTCTTACTACTCATTTCTCTATAAAATATAAGTGGTGGTTTAATTTCGGAGGTTTCCTTCTCCTAGGCCGGTTTCCCACACAGGGCTGACAAGCTCGGCCTGCCCGGGTGTGCTCTTGGTCTGGCCACTCTCCGTGGACCTGTCCGGCAAGGGCAACCCTGCCAGGAACCGAAGGTCCCGCCGGCATAGCTACACAGATCAACACAAGTCACACTCTTTTGTTTTAACGCTGAGGAAATGCATTTACGCACATCCTGGTTTAGACTAATGTAGGCCAGGATAGTGTGGAACTTGCCCTCACCGACAAGTCGGAAGGAGAATACCCACAGCGGTGTCCACCTGCCGCCCTTTTGGGACTGCCCCGGTATCTCGTTAGAACAATCCGGGACAGTCCGTAAGAGCATGGGCTTGCGCCCCACTCCACTGTAGAAAGGAAAGTGGTCACCTTTTTTTTCTCTTATCTGCAATGGAGCGAGGGGACACACCTCAACTCCGCCGCCGTTGAAGAACCGCGTGCAATGAGAAAAAAACATTCCTTCTGCGGTTCCCGGGTCCAACACTACCCCTTCAATGGTGGACCCACCCACCACTAACAGCACTTCACTCACAAGAGGGAGGTCCGTTTTAGACCAACAAAAGAGGGCAACCGGTCTCAGCATGTCCGTTGTCCCCGTGTCCCCATACGGGAGGGAAGGGCGGGAAATTGGACTTGACTGAGACCGAGCCCGCAACACAAGGTAAAACGGCCTGGACCCCAACAAAAGGGAGGACAAGCACGGCCACCTTTATATCTGGTGCTTTCTGCACCAGGTATACGGAAGAGCTCCCACTAGAAGCCGCGTCTTCTCTCCTTCAAGAAGGAATAACTGTGGGCACGGTTATCCCCCGACCGATAGAGAAGCATAAAGCCCCACCTATTCGGTAGGAGGACTCCCAGGCCCTTCTCTGCGCAGAGGGGACACCCCTCTTTTTCCTGCAGCCGGCCGCTTTGTGTCCCAGCCGACCACAGTAATAACACTAATCGCTGCGGTTGACCTGGCTAGAGCACTGAGCCCTGCAGTGCCTTGGTTGAAAACACCTGTAGCACTGCAAGGGGCGGGGACGGAGTGCACGCACTCTCGCTACCCACCCCATCGGTAGCTTGCCCTCTTTAACCGCCTTGGCCGCCGCCTCTGAACAGCAAACCAAAGCGGTTCCATCCTTAGACGGGGAGTGACGCAGGGATACTACCCTTGCATCTTCTCCGTCACCAAACTCCCGCAAAAATTTCTCGCGCAATTCGTCCTCGGTGGTAAATTCGTCTAATCCCGAAACGAGGACTTCCACGTTTCGGGATGGGCGAGCCTTCTTGCCGCTCCCAGAAAGGGCCTTTCTAAGTTTAGATGCAAGGAGATCCGCCCTAGATTTGCGGTCTTCTTCCCCCACCTCCATCAGCAGGTGTCTGTCCATGGTTCGAACCCTTGAGACACCCGCCGATTTTGGGTCTATCTTACTCCTTGCGGCTCAAAGGATTTGGGCATATGACATGCTCTTTTCCTCGAGACGCAAGGTGACCGTTTCCGTTTTAGGGGGAACCACTCGCAGAGGTCGCAAACGAGACAAGGGGAGAGAGGGAGGAGGAGGGACCCACGGCCGGTCCCAACGGCCGTTTCCTTCCCTCGCATGGCCACCGCTAACTCTTTTTTTCTCCTTTTTCTTTTTCTTCTTTTTTTTCTTTTTTTCTTTTCTTCCCTCGCCTGCATTCCAGCAGGGGCAGATAAAGGAGTCGAAGACACTTTATAGAGACTCTGTCTTGAAGAATTCCGGTCCAAGAATCGTTGGACTTTCTCCGAGACAGTGTCCCGAACCACTTTTTTAACTTCCTCCAATCAGGAAGAGGGAATTTGACTCCTCTTCCTGACTGAAGTAAAACATGCTGCTCCTTCGGGCCTCACTACGGAGACGTCGGCGATTGCTCGCATCAACATCTCCATATTCTCTTCAAGCGCATGGAGCGACCAAAAAGTCTCATGACAAATCTCCTCGATCGTCGCACGCGCCTCATTGACCTTCTCCCTGATCGCATTTTGGTCAGCAACTTTATGAAGGTTTTGTTCCTCCAAATCATCGCTGACCTGCACAATAGCATTTAAAATTCTCCTCTCGGAAGCAGCATGCCCCCGACCTATCTCCTGGATGCCATCGATCATATTGGCAACATCCTGCCCAACGTTACCAATCGACTGTTGAAGGCTGTACCTGGCCCGGAGCTCCACGAATGCTAAAGTAAGCTTCGTGTGAAGCTCCTTTGGCTTTCCAACTTTTTCTTTCGTGGACATTCTGGACCGGCGACATAGCCGCGTGCAAAGGTCGTCCAACCATTTATCCATCCAGTCAATGAGCTCGAAGACATCGAGTTCTGTAATATCAGAACTCTCCCCGCGCCCAAGACTTTCCTGGAGATCCGTCTCAAAGCTTTCATCAGCCTTTCTCTTGCTCCGACTTTTAACGGTGGTAGCAGATTTTCCAGAGGAGCTCGCCGTCGACCTCTCTTTTTGCCCTTTGTTTAATAACAACGCGACGGGAGCAGGGACAATACTTCCACCGTGCCGGCCCCAGAGTGTCCGTACACCCTGGAACAGTAAGCTCTCTTTTGATAACCAACTTTTCATAATTATCACTTTAAAATGATTTTACATCGGTGTTTCCCTTCACCTAGATTGGTTGGTAAACAAAACCTAACAAGCCCGATCTGCCCGTAGGTTTTTGAGTGCTTTTAAGGCGGCACTCACTCGCCTTTGACATGGATACTTCATCAAGATTAATAGGGCACTTTATAAGCCACTCCCTTTCCACAGGAGCCACCCTACCCTCGGTATCCACCGCTGTTTGTCCGCGACTGCTTATTTCCTCCGGAGGGGTTATTCGCGGCTAACCTCAGTACTTGAGGCCGTTTCCTTATCCGCAACCCGGGGACGCGCTCGGTGGCAGTCAGCTCTGCCCTTGGAAGGGTGAGGCTGTCCTCCCAACCCCCAAACCGAGCCCAACGGACCATCACAACGGAGCAGAAGGAGATCACCGCCCTCTACTCGTTTTCATCCTTGGAGGCCAACAACTTTATCAAAGCCTCCAGGGACAAATCGTTACTAATTTTGGCGGTCAGCTCCCGGCGCTCGTTGGCCCACTGTGGACAATCCTCTGCAATGTGCCGCACCGAGTCGCTGGCCGCCCCGCACTGTGCCGTCGGCTCTTTACCTATTCGACACAAGTACTCACCGAGCAACCGTGCCCGGTGAGCACCTGCGTCATCCTGTAGGTGAGGTGCCCGACCCTTTGTTCTAACCACACCTCAAGGTATGGTCGGACAACCTGGACGACTACCTGGGCGGCTGCACGCGGCTCGTCTAGGAGCTGCTCCCAGTCGTGGAGCAGCTGTCGCCAGGCGCTTCAAGTTGGCAAGGGCCTCTTGCAAAGCATCCCTCCCCACACCCTCCCGCAACAATTCGACTTGGCAAGAATATCTCGCCAAATACATGCGTGCAAGGAGGGCTGCATACAGGAGGTATCCCTGCCAACACGCCCGCCGTCTCCGTGGCTATGGTGCGGAAGCCGCGTATCTTGCGGAGAGCTACTACTCGTTGGGCCGCGTAAAGCAGATCAAACTTGCTCCGCGCGCCCGCCGCGACTTCCGCCCACAACGGTGACCCGTAGAGAGCCACCGCGTGCATCACGTTTGTAAAGAGACGACGGACCTTCTCCCGCAGACCACCAAGGTTCGGAAGCAAGCGTGCCAAGGACTTGGCAACCTTCCGAACCCTGGGGGCCAGCCGAGCAAAGTGCTCTTTGGAGCGCCATCTTGGGTCAAGGTAGAGACCTAGGTACTTGAAACAAGTACCCACCTCGACCCGTGCCTCACCTACACTGAGACTGAGTCCCGGCGGTGGTCGTCCCCGAAGGCCATGGAACCACATGGCCTCCGTCTTGTGAACGGCCATCTTAAAACCCAGTCTTTCAATGCGCCCGACAACACAGTTGGTGCCAATCTCTGCCAGAATCCTGGTTCTTCTCCAGTCTGCCCCAAAGGCCACTACGAGGATGTCATTCGCGTAGCAGATGACATCCAGGCTTCTGGGCAGAGCGGCCTAAATAACCGTGTTGTACTCGAAGTTTCACAGCAACGGGCCCAACACTGACCCCGCGGCACATATCCCTCCTATGCGGTAATCCGTACCGGCCGGTATATCTTATTTCCTTACCGCAAAAGTAGTCCCCGAGGACTCTTCTCAGATAGGGTAGGACACCGTGGCGAGTAAGCGCCCACCCTATACCTTCCCTATCCCAGGGAAGAGAGTTAAAGGCGCTGGAGATCCACCGATACTGCCAACGACCTCCCTCCCTGCCTGACCGACGCGTCCGTGAAGGACTTGAAGCGGAAGATTGTGTCTACCGTCGATCGTCCCTCACAAAATCCGAACTGGCAGTCGGCCAGGTCGGGACTTACCCGCAACAGGTGACCGGTAAGGCGGTCAGCGATAACGCGCTCTAAGAGCTTACTCGCCTCATCGAGCAAACATATCGGCCGGTACGCGGACGGTGAGTCTGCCAGCCTGCCCCCTTTTCGGAGAAAGACCAGTTTGGCACTCTTCCATTCGGGTGATACTCTATTGACCACAGTACGATTCGACACCGCTCGATTCGACACAGATTTATTCGACACGAAATTATTCGACACCGTACGATTCG
>NW_018021399.1:7815-10306 GCF_002006095.1 Pseudomyrmex gracilis | reverse complement strand
TGTGTCCAATAATTTGGTGTCGAATCGATCGGTGTCGAATCGTACTGTGGTCAAACGGAACACGCCCCTTCCATTCAGGGGGGAACCATCCCGTCCTCAGGCAATCGGTGAAAATCTGCCTGAGGCGGGCTCCCAGGGACTTCTGTCTACAGGCAAAGCCCAGCACTTTACCGGGCACGCCATCGGGACCAGGCGCGGTGTTTTTGCGTGTCATCCGATGGACGTCTGTATCAGATATTAAGCTGATAAGAACAGAGTAACTTACTTTTTATTTTACCAATTAATGTTCCCCAGGGGGACAAGCTCACCCGGGGTGATATACAAATAGAATGTATGGGCGGCATATGCCGCCCACGCTCGCGCGCAAAATGTTATAATAAAAATAGGCCGGGGACAGAATTCCCCCAGCTAGGGGACGCAAAAAAAACTCCGTGAGAGGGGGCACATACTTACCGTCTCCAGTGAGGGGTAAGATGCACCCCCTCGTCACGGTTAGGGTAGTTTTGAATAAAATATCGCCTCAACTAACCGACTGGGGCGATATTCACAAAGTGCGCACAAAATTATTTCACCTATACATATGTATAGGCTCCCGGGCCACACGCAGTACCTAAACAAATATAAAGGACCCGGGAGCTGCGGCGCGGCAAATTTTCAATATATCGGTTACTCTGTTGCATGCATCAGAATAACAGGACATCGCATGCATACTAAATATCGGCAACTAAGTATATGAATAAATAAACGCGGAATACACACTCGACTAAAATACAAAAATAATACTACGCGACATTCACACTCGGGTAAAATACAATAAAGAAGTTCGCAACACTCACACTCGGGGGCCGGCATAAAAATAACGTAAACGTCGAAGAATAAAATAAAAATAACGAAAAACGCAGTCCATACAAAAATAAAAAGAAATATGTCATAATAATAAAACTAAAACTAGAATTAAAAATGGCCCAATAATAACTTACGCAACATGCACACTCGTAATAAATTAAGACGCAAAAAATAAATAAATAAATACATAAACAATACATAAGCGGGAGAGGAGGACCCTATCCCTGGCGCCCGCGATGCGCCAGGATCGCCATGTCCCGTTCCCCGTAGCGTCGGCGAATCGCTCGCGTATTGTCTCGGAGCGTTCCGCCGGGTGACCGAGCAGCCGCCGCGTACTGCATCACTCCGAAAACGTGCTCCACGTAAACGTCCCGCGACCAGCGTATGGTATCGGAGACTATGAGACGGCGCATCATCGCTGCGTACGTGTTAGAAACACGCAGCAGCTTCAACACCGCCTCATTCCTCCGGTCCCATGAGCCGAGGGATCCGACCACGAACGGCGTGACTACCACACGGTACCCTTCCCGCGTGAGGGCCTCAGCAAAAGGAGTGTACTTGGCAACCTTCCTCGCTCTTGCTTCATCGAACGCCTTACAACGGTTCTCGAAGGGCACCGTGACGTCAATACTAATAATTGACCGCGACTGCTTGTGACGAATCACGAGGTCGACTCGAAGATTCGCCAATTCGTGATCGACCCCGTCGACCCGCTGGTTAATTCGGACTTCACCTGGCAGACGGGTGGCCCTAGCTACTCGTAGCAACAGGTCATCGTGCCTGAGCTGTATCACGTCGGAATGGACCCCACAATGATTGATCACATGGGGAAAGGTCTCGGGACCTCCTCCGCAACGCCAACAACACGCATCGCCCTACCCCCACCGACGAGCGCCGTTGAACGGCAACACGTCGAGTCGGGCTTGGTGCAAGAAGCGCTAGTCGGCGAAGCGGGTGAAGTGCGCATGAAGTGATTGCTCACTCCATGACGCATGGCCACCTCGAACACCTTCCCCTGATCCCTTTTAGCGAGCAATGTGCTCGTATAGTACGACGCGATAGCCAGGCATAGTGCATGGATGACCTGCGCCCGCGCTTCTGGTGGGATCTTTACCAGATTACCCCACGTGACCCGACACTCCAGAAGAAGCTCCCGCGTCTCTTCTGCCCACATTCAACGGATCCGTAGTCTGGAGGAATGCCGTCTACACGCGTTTCGTGCATCAGACCAAAGGGAACGCTCTCCGTCGCGGAACTTTCTCTCGAGCGAGCCCGAGAAAAACGAAGCGATGTCCTGCTCCGTTGGTACTGAACCAATTTGCCGCTGAACCACTCCCCTCAGCGACGACCACGCCAGGTCTCTGACTCTAGCGTCGCCAGCCGTGAGTACACGGAAGACGTGCGCTATTGTCAGGACGTCGGCGAAGTCAGCAAGCGGAAGCAGGCAACAGCCCCCCTCGTTAAGAGGGAGGTAGACTAGCTCCGCGCTGGCGCGCTAAAGGAGGTTGAGCCACGACTTGGCCAGCCTCCGTATTTGCTTGTCCGCGACCTCCACAAGGCCCTTCTCCACGGGCGTGTTCCGTTTGACCACAGTACGATTCGACACCGATCGATTCGACACCAAATTATTGGACACAAAATTATT
>NW_018021399.1:2357-7330 GCF_002006095.1 Pseudomyrmex gracilis | reverse complement strand
CGTACGGTGTCGAATAATTTGGTGTCGAATAAATCTGTGTCGAATCGAGCGGTGTCGAATCGTACTGTGGTCAATAGAGTATCACCCCTTCTCCACTTTGGCACCCCGCAACAAGAAGTCGAGACGTGGCAGGATGAAACTAGCCACCATCTCGACTCGCTGCCACGAGGCTAGCAGCGAGCGCTCGACGCGCTGAAAGTCCTCCATCATGCCCTGGATCGTGGAATAGGGGTTCTGATCGACGGAAAACTCTGTCGGAATGCCGAGGTGCCTATACGCTTCTCCTTCTGCCAGGCATTGCATCATCTTTCCCTGGATCTCAAAGGGGGTCGGGAAGACGCGATCTAATCGCCCCGCTCGGATATGCAAACTTGCACACTTTGCGGAGTCGAATCGCAGGCCTACTGACCGCGACTCGGTTTCCACGACGGTGAGAAGTTGTCGCATCCCCTCTGACGTTTCCGCTACTAGTGCGATATCATCCGCGTACGCTAGTGCGGACCACCGCTGCCCCAAGATGGAATACCCCGTGTTTTCTGCGGTGGCCGCACGCGACACGGGATCAATCGCGAAATCAAATACGATGAGGCTTAATGGGCATCCCAGTTTGACTCCAGAGCGGATGGGGATTGGTGCCGTCCACCCGTCGGACGTGCGCACACATGTTGTGCATCCTGCGTACATGGACCCCCACAGGTTTGTGAGGGACGCCGGCACACCGGACCGAGTTAATGCCCCCCTGATCGTCGCGTGTGGGACCGATCCAAACGCGTTGGATAGATCCAGCCACGCCACGACCAATTTTTTGTGAAATCGTCTTGCGTCTGTCAGGATTTTCTGCAGGACAAACTTGTGCTCGTAACACCCTTTGTCCTGCAGGAAACCCTTCTGAACCGGGCTACGCTTTTTATGAAATATCGCCCAGTCCGTCAGACGATCGGCTACGACCGCGGCAAAGAGCTTGGGCGTCGTATCGCCCATAGCAAGAGAGCGTCAATTTTCCAGATCATTCCGGTCGCTTTTCTTATATACCAGCACGGTATTGGAATTCTTCCAGGACGCGGGAACAACTTCCAGGCGTAGACAGATGTTCAAGAGCGCCGTGAGAAGACGTGACCCAGGATCCGCTTCACGGAGGTCCTTGTAGGTCAGCCCGTCGGGCCCCGGCGCGGAATTACTCACACGCCGGATGCGACGTTTAACCTGTCGCTCCGTAAAGGGATCCGTGAGAAACGCCAACTCACTATCCGTCAGAAACTGGGTTGGTTCCACAGCGTCGGCGCCGGGAACGGTGCACTTAGACACCGTTCAATTGGACACGTTGCAATTAGACACGTTGCAAATAGACACAGAATTTTAGACACGGTTCAATTAGACACGGTGCATTTGGACACGCAAGAAAATGCGCACCGTTCATCTAGACACCGTTCAAATGCGCACTGTTCATTTGTACACAGAAATATGCGCACCGTTCAATTAGACACCGTTCACTTGCGCACCGTTCGTTTGTACACAGAAAGATGCGCACCGTTCAATTAGACACCGTAATAATGCGTACCGTAATAATGCGCAACGTAATAATGCACACCGTAATAATGCGCACCGTAATAATGCACACCGTAATAATGCGCACCGTAATAATGCACACCGTTCACTTAGACACCGTTTATTTAGACACTGTTTATTTGAACACAAGTAGACAATGAAAAGTGAAAATATATGATAGTAGTAACAAAGGTTAGGTTAGGTTAGGTTAAATTTTTTTCGGGGAGGGGGTGCAGGGGGAGGGGCTCCGCCCCTCTCCCGCCCACACATGTACAATAAAATGTATTGCAAACACAATTTTTACTTCTTAAATATCTGTATTAAGAAGTCTGTTTGTGTCCAAATAAACGGTGTCTAAATGAACGGTGTCTAATTGAACGGTGCGCATATTTCTGTGTACAAATGAACAGTGCGCATTTGAACGGTGTCTAAATGAACGGTGCGCATTTTCTTGCGTGTCCAAATGCACCGTGTCTAATTGAACNGTGTCTAAAATTCTGTGTCTATTTGCAACGTGTCTAATTGCAACGTGTCCAATTGAACGGTGTCAAAATGAATGCCACTCGTCGGCGCCATCCAGCAGCAAGCCGCCGCGGTATAATTCAGTGAAGTACTCATGGACCCGCTCCTTCTGCACTTTGCAGAATTCAAGGGGCCCATGAAATACTTCCCAAACAGCCTTGCGACGGTTGCCCTTGTATAGCGCATGTATACGCGCCGCTTCGCGCACCCAGTACGCGCGTCCTTCTCCCGAAGTCCCTTGGCAATTGCCCTCCTTATTGGCGCCGTCTCGCTCACCAGGCGCAAGTCCAGCTCCTCGACGCAGTCGCTCCGACCCCGCACGTACTGGACGATTTGCGGGTACGCCGCGTCGATGCTCAGCGTCCGTTGCATCCTTCCCGAAGTAATTCGCGACTTGCGACGCGAAGTCCTCCAGGTCCGCAACTGTAACGACGCCCGCCGCACGCCCAACCAGCGCGTCTCTTTCGGCTAGCCGCGCGCGCCCGCCCCGCCTCTCGGCAGGAACGGGACGCGGCGCGGGTNGCNGCGGAGACGGCTGNNGGGGCGNATTGTTGACGGGACGCCGCGGGCTCTGCGCTTCGGCGGACGCACCGCTGCGAGGCGATCTCGTTGTTTCCCGCTCGACACGCCCTTGGGTCGTGGGATTTCTATTTACGGGAGAACGCCCCCAGCGGCGGGCACGGTGACATTGCTCAGCGTCCCGGCGCTCGAGGCTCCCGGCTGGCTCGCTCCGAGCCTCCACTAATGGGGGACAATTGTCTCGATCTCCCCCGGTCAACGGAAGGGGGGATAGTTCGCCGACGTTACTGGTGGCGGGATACTCATTGCCCGCGACCCAGACTCCGCCAGGGCGATAACAGGGGAATTGTTCGATGGGGGTGTGGCAGAGTTTCTTCTCCCCGCGCTTCTCCCGCGGCTCACGGTCCACCCACCACCGCATTGGACCTCTGCGTCCCCACTTTCCATCGCTGGTGGCGTCGACCTCCTCTGCTGTTGTTGCTGCTGCTGCTGCCGCTGCTGCTGCTCCACCCCGAGGTGTTCATGGGGTGGAGTCTTCTTTCTCCTTGTCTGGCTCCACGCACCCTCTCCCATTACCAGGGAGAATCCCTTGCTGCAGGGTGCGTGCGACCAGACGGTGCGTTGCACCACCAACGGTAACTGACGTCTCGCTGGCAGGAGGGGGCTTGGTGTCCTGCGCCCCCCCAGTGGGAGACCCGTTGCCATAATAAAGCTCCCACACGTCGTGGTGGTCACCGTGGTGGTAGTGACGGTCGCGGGCAGCGACGTCGTTGGCACGTACTGCTGAAGCAATGCGGGAGGCACCGTCACTCGGATCTGAGATGATCCTCGGTGCCCCCGCTGCTGGTACCAAGGTAGGTGATGGTATACTGAGTAGAGGTAGACTCACCCCCCTGCTGGCTTTCCCCAAACGTGGCAACGCCGCTGCTGCCGGTCTCGACGCCGCGGGACTGCCGGACGATGTACTGACCGGCATACCTGCAGAGCTCTTCGCGGGTGAAACCCTGATGCTCTGCAGCCCCTGTGACAACGACCCCCTGTCTCCGTCTCCGGGCCTCACTCGCCTCAGAGACAGAGGGAATTTTCGCCTCGTCGCCTCGGAGCTCTTCTCGACCGGGGCGTTCAGGACCGTCCGCCTCTCCATCGATGACCTCTCGCTGGTAGTCTGCGGGGGTAAATGTGTTGCAGACGGCCTTCTTCTTTTGACGCCCTCCGCTGACTTCCTCGCAGTCCCCTCCTTCGGGGAACGGGGGTGCGCAAGCACCGGTTTGGCAGCTCCGGATGTCCTGCTGAGCGCGCCGTGCGCCCGCCGCGTTCCGCTGGACTCCTGGGGTGATGGTGTGGTGGCGGGCGATATTGAAGTTCTTGAGATACCTCCCTCTCTGGCGGTGTAACTGCCAGCAGATGACGGTGATGGGGGGGGGGAAGGGCGGCGCGCGAGCGACGAAGTGCCGGCTCTCCTGATGCAAATGCTGCTACCTCCACTGGAGGGGGTAGATAATTCCGCGACCATGTTTCTCCTTGCGGCAGCTGTTCTCCTTGTCGACGCTCTCTTTGGGACGGCCCCCTTTGATAGTCCCGGCTGGGGCACCGTCCCCGCAGCCGCCGCTCTCGGCGGCCTCATGGTGGAAATGGCCGCTTGTCCTGCAGTGACGGCTGCGTAAGTGGGAGATGGTCCTGCTGCTGATGATGTCGTTGGCGGCGTTGACGTTGGAGAGGGCCCGCTGTGTGGTGTCCTTAAAGCTGGGCGGACCCTCTTGGCAGCGGTGGCGGTGGAACGTGCGCCGTGGTGCCGCGGGGTAATGGAGGGATTTTTTGCGGGGGGATTTTTGTTTCTGGTCGGGGCCGGTGACGACGCGGAAGATGGCGCGGCTCCAGTGACGCTATCTATCCTGCTTGGACCCGCCTTCGCATCAACCGGGAGTTGGGGGTGAAATTTTTCTATGTGTATTTTAACGTCTTTCTGCGGGTACCTTGTTTTCCCCTTGTACCCGCCAAATCTACATTTATAACCAATACTATCTCCCGGGTGGTCCTTTTTCAAGTGTTTGAAGAGGTGAGGCGGGTCCGCGAAAGTTCCCGCGCGTATGGTGGGGCTCAATTGGTCGCTGCCGTGGCAGCGATGACATACGACACGCGCGGGAAGCGGGATCTCAACGATTATTTCCCTAGGCTCGGCCTCTAGGGACATTTTCGAACGCTTATGGCACAGTGCCTGTGCGGATTTGCCTTAAAGAGAGTTACGGGTTTGTTTCGCTCGGTGTCGACATGCTCTCGCTTCGGTAGGCGACAGCAACGGGCGTGTTCCGTTTGACCACAGTACGATTCGACACCGATCGATTCGACACCAAATTATTGGACACAAAATTATTGGACACCGATTTATT
>NW_018021399.1:0-1897 GCF_002006095.1 Pseudomyrmex gracilis | reverse complement strand
GAATCGTACGGTGTCGAATAATTTGGTGTCAAATAAATCTGTGTCGAATCGAGCGGTGTCGAATCGTACTGTGGTCAATAGAGTATCACCCGTTCTAACCTACCCTCCGAGGAACTGTCAGGGTGCTGCGATGGAAGTTGCTGCAAATATAATCTTAGAAAAGAGTTTTATGACAGGAGGTGGGTGATTAGAGTACAAACAACGATTCAAACAAAATAAAAGTATTAATATTTCTCTGACCGTAACTGCTCTGCACACGGGTAAAATGACTGCGTGCAGAGCAATGTAGATTAATAAAAAAAATAAAAAGTTATGTCAAAGAAATAAAAGATAACCACTTATTTACACCCACTTTCCCGTAGAGACAGCAGCAGCACCAAGACCTATATAGAAAAAAGGAAATAAAAGAAGACAGAAATTATCTTTTATAATTTTTCTTTTTATTTAAATAATTGTCCGTTACGTACAAAACTCCTGACACAAACACAAAGGATGATGCAGCAGTTTACACAGACAAACACCTGGCAGGCGACACACACGAAAAATATAAAAATAAAATACATAATAAGCGGACGCGCACTAGTAATAAATAAATAAACAACAAATAAATAAAACAAAATAAAACGCGTATACGCGTTTAACAAGCCCGCCAGGTGTCTCACTTCGCCTACCCGAAAAATCACATTTCGATGAGACCGAGCCGGCCTAGCCCCTAGAGCCGAAACGAAAAATAAACTCACTTTTACGAAAACTGAATATCCTCCTCTCTTTGACAATGAAATTGCCTCCTCCGGGCCTCCTGGGTGGTCACACTACACGGAAAACGCCGCACTCGCGAAAAGTCATTTTTTCGAGAAATAGCTTTTCTCGAAAATTCGCTTTCGGCCCGGTAAGGCCTCACTGGCTTTAAAAACAGGTTTATTAAACTGATTTTTGGAACTGTCTTTTTATTAACAAATGCTGGGCCAAGCCCAGCTGTACTGCAGTGCTGGAATGACCCGCGATGGAGCCGGAGCAAGCTCCGGGCGTCCGTCCAGTTCCAAAAATCAGTTTAATATTCTNAAACCGCTTTGCGGTCTGTATCAGATATTAAGCTGATAAGAACAGAGTAACTTTGGTTTTATTTAGCACTTAATGTTCCCCGGGGGGACAAGCTTCCCCAGGGTGGAATACAAAACAGTGTGAGGGCGGACGCTGCCGCCCACGTTCGCGCGCAAAAATTAAAACATAAAATAAGCCGGGGACAGAACCCCTTCGGCGAGGAGGCGCAGAAAAACTCCGTGAAAAAGGGAACATACTTACCCTCTCCAGTGAAGGGTAAGATGCACCCTCTCATCACGGCTAGGGTGATTGAGATAAAATATCGCCCCAGCTAACCGGCTGGGGCAATATTCACAATGTGCGCTAGTTGGTAAGCATTGTACATACTACCATGATCAAACAATAACCGGAATTTTTAATTTAAACCTCGCTTATCGGTTTAGAATTCTGTTGTTTGTGTCACGTTGGCAGTACTGTTACGGACACCCATGCCAAGCTTCTGCTTATCAGCTGTTCATTTACCTTTATGACAGTGATTTCTTTACATCAAGTTTTTACGTCGCGGCGATTTTTCCAATGGATTCAAAATTTGAACAAGTTCTTGCAGTAAACTTTTGCTATAAATATAAAATTAAGTGTTCCGACACATTCAAAATGTAACAAAAGTGTTATGGTGACGATACTCTATCGAAAACACAGGTGTACCAGTGGTATGAACGCTTTAAAAGTGGTCGTGAGGCTGTTGAGGACGATGCTCGTCTTGGGAGGCCATCGACATCGAAAACTGATGAAAACGTCGATGAAATCCGACAATTGTTGATCGAAAATCGCAAATTGACGATAAGGGAGATAGCTG
>NW_018021398.1:48677-53999 GCF_002006095.1 Pseudomyrmex gracilis | reverse complement strand
ATCGTACGGTGTCGAATAATTTGGTGTCGAATAAATCTGTGTCGAATCGAGCGGTGTCGAATCGTACTGTGGTCGAACGGAACACGCCCGTTCTGATGTGCATTCTCTGTGTCAGCAACTTGCAGTCTGCGGTCAATGTCATTTGACCCGTTTTCTTAATCGTCGCGACTACCTCCGCGCGTCCTTTGCACCGTATGGTGATTTGTTCGTTTGTGTGCGTCGAGTGTAACCACGTGAATGAACTCTGTGTTGACAGCCACAACGTTTGATTTGCCACTAAATAACTTAATCCACACCCAGCTTTTTCTTCTCGTAAATATGTGCGTACCTCACACGGTGATTCATTATTTACATAATACTCAACGATACTTTGCTCGCAAAAATATTGATGCCCGAAATTTTTACAACGACTTAACTCATCTAATGTTAACAACGCGTATGTTTTACCCTTCTTATCAATACTGATTAAACTGTACTTTACATTCGCTAATGCATACACATTATCGTGGCTGTGCACAGGTAAAGAAAGCACATGTATCAGTTCATTTACAGGATACGTGATCAAAGGGAACTTTATTACCACAATATCTGCGTCTTTCATATAAGCAACCACGTCCCCGAATTTTTCAATGAGATTCCATTATCCTTTCGTTACTTTAAACGGAAAATGTGTTCCGTCCGGAAATCTTGGTACCGCTTCCTTTAGCTGTGTCAGCACAACCTCGTGTGACACCACCGCTGGATGATCTACTCTTCGCTTCAAATGTAACATAAACTCTATTAATTAGTCAGCATCTCTTAACAGATCTGACACTACCGCGTTAACCGTTTCAAAGTATTCACTTAACTGTTCGCGTTGACCATACCCGTCGAGCGCCATGCCCATTCGGTTAGTGACATTTGTTATTACTTTTTCATTATATTGCAACGTTTCTTCTGAATTGTTTATACGCACTACTGTTTTATTCAAAACCTGCAACTGACCTCTCATTGCCCCGCGCAAGGTTCCCTGTGTCTGACTCAAGTCACCTAACCGTTCATTTATCAGTTTTTCATCCTCTGCGTCCATCACTCCGAATAGGCATTTTGCAAGACCACCGATTCCGTTGACTAGACCGCGTTTTTTGTCATTGCTTGCACTTCTACCCAGAAACTCAATATGATTTACGAGTCTGCTGAGTTGTTCCATATCTTTTTTTAGCAAAGCGGTCATGCTATCGCAGTTCATTCGAGCTACCCCATCTAAAAACTCCAGTTCTTGACAATTTTCTCGCGTATTTTGAGTAACCTCACGCAACTGTGTTTGCCGCTGACTAACAGCATCCACATTCACGCTGACCACGACCTACCAACTAGACTCTACCCTATAATGTTCGCCTATTTTTTCAAAATATATCCCTGGCTCTCGATCGAACTCTTCGATCTTCTGGCTTACTATCAGGCTGCATTCTAGCAGTACCCTAAAGCAAAAATTGTTTCAAAACTTTGCACATTACTTCCGCGAATAGAGTCAGCTAACGACGAACGAACGTCGACACGTCCAATTTGCTTGCTAAACACTTTTTACCGGTCTTTTATATTTAAGTCTCGGATTTCTATTCAAGTCATTGCGCGGCTATCCCCTTTGTCTTTACACCGGAGCACGGTTCCTCACAACAATGAGTGTCAGTGTCCCATAAACCGATACACTAATTTGCGTCTTTCTTTTATCGTGCCATGTCTTCGTGCCGACATCGCAAAGACGCTACGCGCCTCCCGTGCTACTACTGTGCCGTGACTGCATTGTCACGCGGTCTGCCGCGGAACCTTCCAGTGCCCGTTACCGTACGTGACGGTGACCCGGAAGTGCATCTGTCGCCTTGCACCCCTGAAGGTCCACCGCCCAAAGACCCGCCAGCCTCGCCGGGGACCGCCTTCACTTCTTCGGACAAGGTAATCCACGCGACCCCCGCCACTTGCTTCGCCGGATCCGGAGCCGCCGTCCCTCGAGTCCCGGTCTCCAGCGCAGGACCCGGAGGTGGTGTGTCTAGGATCCCCACCTCGTGTCTCACCTCCAGTCATTACTATATCTAACTCGGAGTAGAACGCCTTTTGGTGAGTAAATCTTAATTTTCAATAAAGGCCTTCAGCCTGTTTATATGCACATTCTGCGTGCGTCTCTTTGCTCTAATAGTATAAGTAACTTCTGATATTTTTGCTACTATCTCATATGGGCCTATCTACATGGATTCTAACTTCTTTGATCTGCCTCTGCGAAGTGTTTCGTCATAGACTAACACCTTATCTTCTACTTTAAAACTCGATGTTTTTGTTTTTTTATCGTAATACTGCTTTGCCTTTTCTTTTTTCTCTTTTAAATTTCTTTTTGCCATCCAATTCGCCGCTCTGATACGCTCTTTTAACTCCTGAGCATAGTTTCCTAAATCGTACTGCACGGATGGCGGTCTCGTTAATACTGTTGGTAATTCCGCAGTACGTCCGTAAACCAGCTCAAACGGCGTGAACCCGGTGGCTGAATGCGGAATTGTGTTGTACGCAAACATGGCGTACGGCACCCAGTCATCCCAATCGGTCTGGTCCTCCTTTACATAATGTCGAATATATTCGGCTAGTGCTCGATGAAATCGCTCCAGAGCTCCGTTGCTTTCCGGATGATATGCTGTGGTTTGCACCTTGTTGATGCGTAGCAACTTGCATACATTTCGGAATAATTTACTCACGAAATTTGTACCCCTATCGGTCAAAATCGTTTCTGGTATTCCATATTCGCACATTATCTTTGTCACGAATTCTTTTGCAACCGTCCCGGCCTCCTGATTCGAAACAGGTATCGCCTTACTAAACTTGGTAAGGTTATCCTGAAATGTGAGTAGATATTTATTCCCACTGCTTGTTACAGGCAAAAGCCCGACTATGTCTAAAGCACACTTTTCAAACGGCTCTGACGGCGTGTCAGTAATTACCATTGGCGCTTTATACCTTCTGGCCAACTTGTTCTTTTGACACGACACACACCTCGAAATATAATTTTCTACATCTCGTGTCAAACCCGGCCAATCGTAATTTTTACGAATCCGCTTCACCGTGCGCGCTACTTTTTGATGCGCTCCAAGTGATGCATCATGATACTCATATAGCACCCTTTTTTTCCTCAGTTAACTCACGTGTCTCGCTTGCTCCCGTTATCGCGCTCTCCTTTTCTTCTACTTTGCACACGTTCGCCGTTTCCACCGGGCTCCGGCTCAACGCGTCCGCGTTTGTGTTAGCCTTCTCTTTCTTATAGATTATTTCGTACTCATACTCTTCTAATTTTAAACGCCAGCGTACAAGTCGTGAACCCGGGTCTTTTATATTCAACAGCCATACTAATGCTCGATGGTCCGTAACAATCTTAAATTTAGTTCTGTATAAATACGGTCTAAAGTGCTTAACCGCCCATACAATGGCTAATAACTCCTTTTCGGTGGTACTATAATTCCGCTCTGCCTTATTTAATATTTGTCTTGCGTACGCGATCGGCTCGTCGCGACCTATCTCCCCTTGTGATAGCACCGTGCCGACAGCGTAACCCGACGCGTCCGTAGTGACGATAAACTCTTTTGTAAAGTCCGGGTACGCCAGCAGTGGCGCCACGCTTAGCTTATTTTTTAGTGTTTCAAAAGCGCACTGCTGCTTTTGACTCCACTCATACGTTGCTCCTTTGCACAATAATTTGGTCACTGGCTTAGCAATTTCTGAAAACCCATCGATGAACTTCCGGTAATAACCGGCCAATCCGACGAATGACTGTACCTCTTTAACCTTTTTCGGAATGAGGAAATCTTTCACTGCACTCACCTTTGCGGGATCCGGTGAGATCCCGTTTTCCGTGATCTTGTGCCCGAGATACGTAACTTCCTTGCAAAAGAACTCGCACTTGTCGAGTTGTAACTTCAAATTATTTTCCCTCAATCTACTGAATACGTCCTTTACTCGTTGTACGTGTTCCTCTGAGCTTGCTCCGTGTATTACAATGTCATCTAAATAGACAAAGCACTTAACTCCTTGTAACCCTGTTAGAACTGCGTTCATTAGTCTTTGAAATGTTGCGGGTGCATTTTTTAAACCAAACGGCATCCTATTATATTCATAATGTCCATAGGGTGTTGAAAATGCCGTTTTACTTTTATCCTCTTCTTTCATCGGGATCTGATGATATCCTGATGCCAAATCTAGCGGTGAAGAATATTTTGCGTTACCCAGTTGATCCAATATTTCCGTGATATTTGGTAACGGAAATGAGTCACCGATAGTAACATCATTTAACCTCCTAAAATCGACGACAATTTGGAGTTTCCTGACACCCAAGGCGTCCATTTTCTTAGGTACAACCAACAGCGGTGCGTTCCACTCGCTCTTGCTTTGCCTTATTATTTGATTATCTAGCATTTCCTGTATTTGACGATCTACTTCCTTCTTATGTTTTTCAGGTAGGCGATACGGTTTCACATTAATGGGTGCTGTATCAGTTCTTACACGCACTCCATGCTTTACCGCACCAGTTTTGCTCAATGGTTCCCCACTCAAATAAAAAATGTCGCTATATTCCTCGCATAAGTTTACCAAAACACCATTTTCTTCCTCGTTCAGATGTTGCATGCGCAAAGCATCCTTCACCTTTTCACTTCGTGTCAGTCCTGCTTCTGTCATGCTTACATTTATTACAGCATCTTCTATTTCACTTTCCTCTGCCAGCTCCTCTAGCTCTAATCGCGGCGTTTCAATTTCTACTATACCGTCAGTAGTATTTAATATGCTGACGGGGCATAAATTCTTTTCGGGTGTACTAGGCAACACCCGATAAACACGCCTGGCTGTGTCACTCTTGCTTCCACGATTCCGACTTGATTACAATTTGCCATGGCTTGCACTATCGTTTCGCTGCGCGGTTGTAACATGACACTTCTACACGGACGCATTAACATTGACTTGTTTCCTATCACGAGCCTTCTTTTTTTATAGTCGTGTAAAGCGTTATATTTCTTAATAAAATCGCTTCCTAATATTCCTGGATAATTTATTGGAAAGTCCCTTATTATATACACTGTGTGTTTTATACTTCTGTTCTTTAGCTGTATAGTGGCTTTAATTTTTCCGATAACACATGCCTTGTGTCGGGCGTGTTCCGTTTGACCACAGTACGATTCGACACCGATCGATTCAACACCACATTATTGGACACAAAATTATTGGACACAAATTTATTCGACACCAAATTATTCGACACCGTACGATTCGACACCGATTTATTCGACACCAAATTATTCGACACCGTACGATTCG
>NW_018021398.1:45199-47597 GCF_002006095.1 Pseudomyrmex gracilis | reverse complement strand
TTCGGCCTCGCGCCCGCGGCTTGTTCTTCCGCACTTGCGCCAGCTATTGCTTCTTGCAACGTCTTATAACTGCGTGATCGTATTATCACTTTCAGATCCTCGCGTAGCCCTATTTGATAGTGATGCAATGCTTGCTTTTTTATGGTTTCTAAAATCGTGCGCTTCTGTTCTATGGTTCGTACTTTACCTTCTATCATAGACTCGTAAAGTTCCATGGCTAACTGATTAACTCGCTGTCCATAATTTAACGCGCTTTCTTCATGCTTTTTTAGCAAGCTAAACTCTATCTGTAACTTGGTTGTGCCCTTTTTCGCGGAGTATGTAGTTTTGATCTCGTGCTTTAGCTGCTCGAAATTATTTATGTCCCGCGTTTCAAAATCTAGAAGAGCTTGCGCCTTCAACTTTGTACAAAGTATGGCTTCTAAAAATGTCCTTTCATCAACNGGATTAATACTTTTCATCGCATATGTACATGCACTAAGAAACTCGCATAGTTGTGCCTGNGACTTCCCGTCNAACGTCGGTATCATGGCACGCGCTTCTTTCAGTGTCATGTAACCGTGTATATGCGCGGTTTGATTTTGCACGTCGGTGGCTGTCCGTCCGTAAGTCACGTCGAGTGCACCACCGGTGTGGTGCACTCGACCTTCTACCAGGTCTTCATCCTCGACCACCCGTCAATTACGGCGTTGTTCCCGTAACTCATTTACATGTCGCGTTACCGTGTTTATTCGCGCGCTTATTAAATCGAATGNTCGTAACAACTGTCGCAGCATTATTTNGGTAGAGTTTAGAACTTGTCCACCCGCCGTCAAAGTTCCCGGCTCCGTGGTATTTCCCCCCGCGGCATTTCGCCCCGCGGTATTTCCTACTACTAACTCGCTACGCATTCTGGTGATNTCNCGGTCTACACTTTCTTGTACCCGAGCTATTCTTTGCACATCTTCTGCTAAATCCATGTTTTTGTTATTCATATTACTTTGTTTGTTTACTTGGAATAACTCGCTTTCAAACGACACCAGCGAATATTCGCGTCTGTGAGCTGACTTGTATTCGTTTANGTTTTGTTGGTGTCTTACTATACTACTATCTACGTCGAACGAAAATTCTCGCTCGAGGGTGACGTTNGGACCTACTTCTGCTTTGTCAAAAACCAGAGTTNTNCGGAACAGACTCGATTCTAACGCGGCCGGTGCGGATTTCGGTGTTGTTTCCCCAANCCGNTCTAACCGCTCAGACCGTATCTCGCGCCTATCATAACTACCCGTACGCTGCAGATGCCAGTTATTGCGGTCATCCGTACAATTCTACTTAACAAGACTTACATTAACAGATGCCTCATTACGACCGCTGTAGTAGTTACGCCTATGATTTCTTGGTTGGTCCCCGTGATGCCGTCGCCACTGCTTTCTGCTGTCGCTGCTGCCGTTGCCCCGCGCCGCTGCCGTCGTCCCGTGCTGCTGCTGTCTCGTGCCGCCGTTGTTTTCTCGCACTGCAGCTGCTCTGACTGTGTTGCTTGCCGCCACTCAGGTTGCCTTGAATGTTTCTCTTCCGCCGTATGTGATCTCGGACTCTACTTCTCGTTTTTTTTTTTACTTGACGGAAACTTGCTATTGACGTCTTATTGTTAATCAGCTTGCTATCGTCCACTGAAACTCCGCGACAATTTTACGCACTGGAGTAACTTCTTTGCTTCTCGGCGTTACTCCGCTGCTTGCTTACGTCGCCGTACGTTGTTTCGTGNGGTAGGTCAGTTCCTCCGCATGCAACTTGAGACGTTGGTATGGTTCTCTGTTTCACTCGAACGTTTAGGTCGCCAACGTTTTACTAATTAGCGTTTTTATTCTTTTTGTTNCAGATACCCAGGTTCTGCAGACGCTCACATTTACTAAATATTTTTTTGTACAGAGCGTCCTCCCAAGAATAAGCCTTTTCTTTTTTTTTCAAGTGCTGTAATTACTTCTCACTCGTATCCTTTTCCTGTTCTCCTCTGTCTTCCTGTCCGATAGATCGTTTCTTCCCGTCGATCTATCCCACCGCTGCCACCAAATTTGTTGTGCTTCAATGTCACAACGAGTTGTTTTGGATAGAAGATGTGCAGGAACAGGGAGAAGAGTCCGCTTGATTCAGACTTAACAAGTCTTTATTTCAATCTCTTACAATTCTTTTTAACAGTACGACGTCTCGTGAACTAATTCCGACGCTGTCATCTCGCAGCGTCCTTTTATACCTCTTTTCGGGGGCACTGGGCAGCATCGCTTTGCCTGTACGACCTCGTGTTGCAGCAAAACAATGTTGCACCACCCGATTAACTCTGCTTGATCGGCACGCGGAGACAAATCTGTCATTCCTGCTGATCAAGCAATACGTGCTTAAGCTACTTATCTTTTAAAAACAG
>NW_018021398.1:40677-44671 GCF_002006095.1 Pseudomyrmex gracilis | reverse complement strand
TACGACCCTGCTACGCTACTGCATGCTGCATCGCTAGTGCATTTGCGGAATTCTGCGCTTGAACATATCCGCTGCTTACATTTGCGCCAGTAAGGACCCGATACTCGATTCAAATTTCGCGGCCGCGAGTCTTGCCGCCGAGTGCGAGCATCGCGTTGCATGTAGCGCCCCTCGCGACCTGATTGGTCGCCGCGATCTACCCTACGCGATCCTAGCGCGCTCAAACGCATCGATCCCGAATCGATCTAGATCCTCGCTCTCTTGGTCGCAACCTACCGAACCGGACGGACGCACTGACAACACTCCCGACGATCGTTTGATTAAAAAGCATTTTCGAGCTATTCACTTGGATGGAGAAGGACGACGACGTACGGTGAGGTGTCCTCGTTACTTTGTGAGCCACGAATCCGCGTTACTCGAGTCTCGTGTCGAGGCTAGTCGCTGAATTTTGCGTTTGGGTACCGGCAAGGACATAACCTTCGCCATAGTTGTAGAGTTTTCGGCAGCGGCTAGAATCGGACTTCACGGGGCTTCGTGGTAATAATTCGTAGGGTTAAGTGCGTGCCGCGTAATTGCTCTGTTGAGTAAGGTAAGCCCTGGAGTTCCGGTAAAGCGCCAAGCAGCATTTTCGTATTTCCTTACGTCTCGCGTGCACAAGTAAGTGTTGAGTGTATCGTTTCGTCATCGTCATATTTCGCACCGGGTATCGTACCGATCCGCGTACCGAATATCGTACCGAAGATCGTATTCCGAAACTAACGCTATCGTAACGTGCTGCGTCCTGCGTAATAATCTCAGCTTATTTTTCACTTGCTGCTGCATTAATCTTTCACTCTGTCCTATCGTACCGCTATCACATTCTATACGGCATCTTGGTGTGGATTTTCCCGAGTGACCTGCCGAAAGCGAGAGGTGAGCGATTCGGAGGAGCTGGAACAGGAACATTTCGTACCGTTATCATAGAGAATATAAGGGATCTATCGTACCGTACAAGGGGATCTCTCGGATCGGGGAGCACCTAGCTCTCGTTCCGGGGAACCAGCTCTTCCGACGTCGTGATCGCTTCGCTTAGGCGTGCTCCTTGGCACGTGCATGCTGCGTGATAATTGATTGCTTAAATACACGGTGACCGGGGGCGGTAATTCGGCGAGAGCTTGGCGCCGTGCCTGGCGTAAGCCTGACCAGCTCCTGCGAAATCAAGTAAGTCCCGTGGCGTAGATATTACGCCTAGCGACCGGTCTAGTGATACTTGCACGAGTTGGCTAGATTAATCTATTCTACCGTTTCCAGCTTAAAGAATGCTTTGAGTAACACGCTTGGTCCTCTGTTTATTATCCCGCCTAGAGTGTATAGCGTAGGTGAAGTCAGCGCGACGACATAACGTATTCGATATCACGAGTCGATATCCGAAATTGGTCTTGCGATAGATCACGTCTGTTAAAAGTGTCCTGTTAATTGTCCCTATATTTCTGTATTTTCTTTTATTTTTCATTTTTTTGTAATTACTGCCGCCGCGACACAGCGATCTTGCCGTATCCTACCGGTGAACTTTATTTTGTATTTCTTTTGTTATTTTTGCTAAGTTGTCTCTTATTCCGCGGCATTATAATAAATTGTTTATTTCTTTCTCTCTATCTGCAGTGTGGTTGATTACGATTCTAATCCGAGATTCGTTCGGGACTGCCCTGTTTATTTATCATCTGACCCACCCCCTCTCCGTTTCAAATACAGCTAGTCGGCCCATTGTGTCGAGCGACGCACATTTTGACGCGAGTACGCGTCTGGCGCCCAAAATTATATCTAAGAATTCGTCGGCTCGGTACAGTGGTTGCTCGGTTTGACACCCTTTTCTCTCCTGCTGATCTAGACNTTTCCTATCTCGCGGACTTCCGTCCGTGTCCNGATCTCGTATCTTTCCGTTTCGGGCGGGACGACGCGGGAATTTCGTAACATCAGAGAAAAACGTCACAATATATATATATATATAGTGTCTTACAATAAAAGTAATAAGTGTTTCGTAACTTGAAATACTAATAATACTCATATCATAAACACCATTTTACAATTTAGCAATTCCGGCACAACAATCGTTATCAATGTCAGTATTAAAGATATTGAATTTTCTGTTAATTAATGTTTTCAGTCGTTTATTAATAGTTTTGAATATGATGTCTATTGGATAATGGTTTTCTATAAAAATCTTAATAAATAATTTTAAGATTTTTTGGTGAAATGTAGGATCTGACAATAACAACGCTCTGTCTACTAGAGTAATTATTGTACCGATTTTATGACACAGAGAATTTTGTGATAAGAAATGTAGGTATTTACCAGAAAACGTTGGCTTGTAATACCAGTCACAAAGCAACGTATTTCTTTCTATAATGATAAGTGTGCCTAAAAAACTGATACAATTGTCAGATTGAAATTTTTATGTGAACTGCAATTTATGATGGATAGAAATGAAAGTATTAAGACCGTCGGTCATTCTGTCTTTATGTACTGCTAGTAAAATATTGTGACGGGGCGAGCCCCGTCACTAATATTTATATGTGTAAATAGTACTTTTTTTTCTCCGGACATAATTATTATTATTATTATTATCGTTATTATTATATTATTATATTACTTTCTTTCTTTTTCCACTATTAAAACCGCGGTTATCCTTACATCTCGTGTACGATCTACTACCTCAATAATCCCGGCCGTCTGCACTATAGATATAAGCCGCGAGAANCGACGTAGTGCGAGCGCCGCACGCCCTGTAGCACGGGCCGCTGTACGTGAGCCGGCACGGAGGTGTGCGAGAGTCACGGCACCTCCAGCCCGCACAAGCGTGATCCGGTGGGACAAACAAGTCCGCACCACACGCCGCCTCCGGACGGAACTTAGGTCGTCCGGGGAGTATATAAGCCGAGCAAATTCGGCACTCGAGACCAGTTCCTTCTCTCGAGTTCGAGGCGGTGTCTCGGGCTAGAGAGATCCTCCGGTGCTAGAGGCGTTGTCTCGAAACACCATCATCCGATCTTCCGGTCGAGGCGTTGTCTCGACAGAACCTGGTGCTAGAGGCGTTGTCTCGAACACCAGTTCCTGGCCGTCCGGCCGAGGCGTTGTCTCGGCAGAACCCGGTGCTAGAGGCGCTGTCTTGAACACTATCCTGACTGTACGGATCGAAGCGTTGTCTCGATCCTCTCCGGCACTTCGGTGCACACCGTCTCTGTCGGCTCTACGAGCCCGGAGATTCAATCGGCCGTTGTCACTGCTACATCAATAAACAGTCGTTCTCACGACTCAAACGGCCGTTGTAACCGCCACCCAGGAAACAGTCGTTCTCACGACTTAACCGGCCGTTTTCACGGCCTGGAACATCCGCAGTACGTTCCCCGTGTAAATATCCCATAGATCATAAGTTAGCTATAAGTCCGCCGTGCCGTCCTTTGTTTTTCGCCGCGCCGATTTAAAACCTAACGCGATTCAAATCTCCGCGAACAATTCCGTACCGGAATCGCCGCACCGATAAAGCCAAATCGTCTAAATATTTGTTGTAAATACCGCGCTAGTTGTATCCATTGTAAATATTCTGATTAAGTGAATAAACCTTCAAATACCTTACAGCATTAAAATAACCGAGTGTCGCAATTTCACGCCTTCCCCTCCCCGATCCTTGGCGCCGACCGAGCTGTCCGGCAGGCGGAAGGCCGGGCGAAGCCGATAGAAAATCGGCTCCGTTACAATATCGTCTACATATCTATAATATTATTGGAATATTAAATTTTAATGAATTTAATGCTTTAAGTTCACTGTCTTGCATAGTGATGTCTGCTATTATGGTAGAGAAAGAGAGAGAAAGATAGATAGATAGATAGATAGATAGATGCTTTATTTTTAGAGCGCCCTGGGACAAAATCCCCTCAGGCGCTGCTTAACAACAAATTACAAGAGAAAGATGCAAAGAATTTTAAACAGTAATGACAATATTTAAAAAAAGTGACTA
>NW_018021398.1:36419-38572 GCF_002006095.1 Pseudomyrmex gracilis | reverse complement strand
TCTGTTCTTTGACGCCTCCATTTTCTGCGCAATCGGTTCCTCTCTATCATTCGTTCCCTAATAAAAGGCGTTATCCAGGGGGCAGGTAAGTGCTTCGGATGAATTACTTTAAGAGGTGCATGTCTATTATAACATTGCATTAAGTATTCGTTAAAGAGCGTGACCTTATCATCAACTCTATNCAATTNAAGTAAGGNATTCCAGTCAAGTCCGTCTAATTCATTGTAGAATACATNGACATCAAACTCACTAAAGTCCCTGACTGTTAACGTTTTAACATTGCAACGTTGAATTGCAATATTGTATTTGATATCAATAAGATAGAGAAAGAGAGAGAGAGAGAGTAACCCCGAGTTCCGAAGGTCTGTTTGTAAATTTTTTTATTAAAAGTAAAATATGTAGACGACATAACGAACTCAAGCGCAATTAAAAACTCTTGAAGGGATATTTTAGTATTTAATCTTATATATAGTATTTCCATCTTCTGGATACGCTTTCTAATGCCAGATCTATAGGTATGTTGGTAAACAATGATATAACATCAAAAGACCAGAGTATATAATTGTTATTAATTTTTACACCTGATAGTTTGTTATATAAATGGAAACTATCTTTAATAAAAAAACAGAGAATTAGGTGTGTTATTGTATATTATTTTATGTAAAAATTGNAAAAATTGATGTAATGGACTCTCAATGGTTGATACTATTATTTTATAAAGGTAGTTTATGAATTTTGGGAACACCATATGCTCTCGGCAGTCTAAGGTCACTGTTGAACATGTGTGTTTTTTTTTTTAAGTTATTAATAAAACCTTTAATGTTCCATCTATCTAATAAATCTTTTAATTGGTTGTTGATGTTTTTAAGTGGAGTTTTATTTATGTGTATGTATGTGTTTTCATCTTTAAGTATGTCGTTAATTTTATCAATGTAATCGCTTTTAAGGCTAAGTAAGGCTACAGTGGTGTTTCCTTTATCTGCTCGAGTAAAAATAATATTAGGATTTTTGTTGATGAAATTTGAGTCTGAATTAGCTTCTTGAAGTATATTGTTCTCTATGTGGGTTAGTGGTCTACAATCTTCTACATCAAATTCATNTTTTTTTTTTTTTTAAGTTATTAATAAAACCTTTAGAGTTCCATCTATCTAATAAATCTTTTATTTGGTTGTTGATGTTTTTAAGTGGAGTTTTATTTATATGTATGTATGTGTTTTCATCTTTAAGTATGTCGTTAATTTTATCAATGTAATCGCTTTTAAGGCTAAGTAAGGCTACAGTGGTGTTCCCTTTATCTGCTCGAGTAAAAATAATATTAGAATTTTTGTTGATGAAATTTGAGTCTGAATTAGCTTCTTGAAGTATATTGTTCTCTATGTGGGTTAGTGGTCTACAATCTTCTACATCAAATTCATTGAGGTAAGATATGATGTGATTGTGGATGTTTGATTTAGCAGTGCGGTTATATTTCATTATTGTACGTTCTACGTTTTTGATGGTTTCTATGACAATCTTCTTTTTATTATGTCTGACTANGATAGCGAATCTTTCACCTAATTGTAATAATTCTACAATGTGTGTTAAAGTTGTTGAGCCCATAAGATTCATAAATCATTTATCATGTAATTTTANTTCTACATTTTAATCATGGTAAAATTCTTATGGTTTTATATCGATTTTGATAATATTATTTGCTTGATCATTGTGATTGAAATGGAATTCTCATTTTGTGTTGTCATTTGAAATTTCCGCGTTATGTTGGATAAAATATCGGATAGGTTGTGTGTTGAGAAACCGGATATTTTTTAAGTATGTGAGTTTTTTGTTGAGAGTGCATTTCTTTGTAATAAAAAGTTTGTTTATAGACACTTGTTGTGTACATATGAATTGCGTGATAATATTCTGTGGAAACGTTTTGTACAATTTTAATGTTAAACTATATAGTTCGTTCTTGTGATGTTCCAAGATCCTATATTTATTGTTAAATTCTAATTTTGTTAATTTTCTTTACAAAATTCTTTGCCATATGTGTCATTTTATTGACATTTTTAGAATGGGAGAACGTTGGAAATTTAATGTTTGATATGTGCGTGGGTATTAAATTTAGTCGGATACAAGATCTAAGGGCCATTCTACAATGAGTTGAAAATGTC
>NW_018021398.1:34077-36004 GCF_002006095.1 Pseudomyrmex gracilis | reverse complement strand
AAAAAAATAAGGTGACTTTTCCTTTTTATAAAAAAATATTCATTTCTTTATCCAAAATTATGTTATCCCCTTCAAAATAATCTCCTTCTGATACAATGCACTTGTGCCAGCGCTTTTTCNAGTCGTCAAAACACTTCTGAAATGCACTTTTGGGTATTGTCCTGAGCTCCTCCAGCAATGCAGCCTTAATCTCCTCAATCGTCGCAAATCTTCGTCCTTTCATGGGCCTTTTCAATTTTGGGAAAAGGAAAAAGTCGCAGGAAGCCAAGTCTGGTGAATACGGTGGCTGAGGCATGATGGTAGTATTGTTTGTGGCCAAAAAACTACTCACTAGTAACGACGTGTGCGCAGGTGCATTTGGAACGAATTTTGCTGACACACGTGTCATACTCAAAACATCCGTTAAAATTGATTGGCATGAGCCAAACGATATGTTAAGATTATCAGCTACTTCTCTAATCGTGATTCGACGATTTTTCAACACAATTTCTTTTATTTTCTGAATATTTTCGTCGATTTTTGACGTGCTGGGGCGTCCAGAGCGAGGTTCATCGTTAACATTTTCTCGGCTCTCTTGGAATAACTTATACCATTTATAAACATTTTTTTTGCTTAAAGTTGACTCACCGTACGCCACTGTCAACATTTTAAGAGTTTTTGAACATTTACTACCATTTTTTACACAAAAATTAATACAAACTCTCTGCTCTCTAAATTTTTTGGAGTGGAATCTCACTCTTTTGGAGTGAAATCTCACTCCAAGCAATCATGGAAATAGCGCCAATCAATGTGGAGTGAAACTTCACTTTTCGAAAAAGTGAAATTGTTNACTCTTTTTTTGGATTATTAGTCNACTCTAAAAAAGAGTGACACGTTTCACTTTAGTGGAATAAGAATCTCAATATTCTATTAAAGTGAAAATTGAAGACAATTATTATGTATCTAATCGGAAATTGTTTTCGTTTTGTGGAATGATTCCTTTTTTTATTTTGCTTAGATATCGTATTACATTATTTAGGAAAACATAAAAAGAAGAAATCATTTAGATCAAAAACAATTTTAATTAGATTTATAATAACTGCTCAGTATTCTCTACGAGATAGAAACAGGCAATAAACATAATATTAATGTCATTTTAAGAATGTAATTTATTAACAATATTACATATTTAATAAAAATATTATATATTTAATATTATATATTTAATAATACATATTTGTGTAAAGAAAAATAATGATTTGAAAAATTCTGATTTGTCTTTGCAAGCGACATAATCTTCCCTTTTGACGACACAAAAGTAAACTATGATAACTGAAACTTAATTTGTTTTGTTGAGATTAATGAGTAAATAATGCGCAAAAAGCACATACATGTACATGTGTACAGATGTATAATCTTGAGTGCAGTGTAATTTGAAATAGAAACGAATCGAAACAAAACGATCAAAGTTACATGACGATAGAATTAATTAAGAGCACATTAGTTTGCGCTGAATTTTAACGCGATCTGGCATGACGGTATTATTTGTAATTTATAAATAAAAAACTTCTGCAAAATATAAGCAGTTAACAATATTAACTGCTGCAATATTATACTTAGTTTTCTTGAATTTCTTGAAGTCTTAGTGATTTGATTTGCAGTTTTTTTTTTCTTTTTCAATTTCTCTTTCAATTTCAAGCTCTTCATCACTATTAATGTAATTATAAAATTTTTAGTAATGAAAATATAAAATAGGAATATAAAAAACAAAGGCTAGTTATTACATACCTCCCATTTTCTTTGAATATAACGTTCTGTAACGTTGCTTGTAGTGCGATGCTGCATGCCTTTGGTTTTTTTTGAATTTTTATTACGCAACCCGTGATAAAATCGTAGAAGTTTATTAAGTCAGAAGCAAATTCAATATCAAAACAGTAGTGGAACTTTA
>NW_018021398.1:29084-32872 GCF_002006095.1 Pseudomyrmex gracilis | reverse complement strand
AAAAATTACCTATATTAAGTGATCTACAAAATTGCTTTTTATATTTAAAACATGTTAACTTATGATTACATATGAATTTCTTCGATAGCAATTTATTTCTTTTACACTTTAATAAATGACTGCACTTACTATCTTCAAGATCTTNGACTAATTCCAAGAGATGAGGTTTTGCTTCTTGACAATATTGCAAAATTCGTGGTGTGTAAAATACAGAGAAAGTTCCTAAAAATATATCATTTTCTGGAAAGACTGCAGAAAATCCTCTTGAAATCTATATCATGAATAATAAATGATATTAAAAATTTGCAAAGGCAAATGTGTATTTTATTAAAAAAAACTAAATTAATTACAAGTTCTCCATTAAAGTCTTTAAATCTAGGATAATTTTTCAGTATTGCTGCGATTGTCATTGGCTTATCTGAATTTTTGATTTNATTGATGCGATTAGNTCTTGTTTCGTCTGTTAGTGTTAATATAAGTTCCTTATTTGTGTCATTAGGCATTTTTAATGCCAGTTCTGAAACNTAAAACATTCACGAATAAATTGNAAATTATAAAAATATCAAATACTACATTAAGAAATTTAATACATTTAGTACATGAACAAAANATGCATAAAGTTTTCTATGTTNACTTATAAAAAAGCGAACTAACTGTTTATAATAAAGACAAAAGAATAGTTAANAAAGAATATTTAAGAATAGTTAAAAATCGTTAATAATTAAGCAAAAGATATGTTAATAATTAATTGTTAATACTTAACTGTTNATATAAAAAAATCTGACTGTAATAAATACATATAAAGAATGATGCAACAAAAAAAATAAAAAGCAATTTACTAATTGTTCAGAATAGGTAAATTTTAAGCAAGTTGTTTCAAAAAGATTTGTAAATTTCATCTATCTATATTTACCTTTAATTTGAAATTCTCCTCATCAAGTAAATNTTCTGTAAATTTTATTAACTTTACTTTGTTTCCCAATAGCGCACTTGCTCTCCTTTTTTTATCGTTTAAAGGTAATTTTTGTCAAAGAGTTTTGAGTCGAAATTCAATAAATCCTGTATTTGTTTTTTGATCATAAAAGTGCTCCTTGAATACATAAATTAGTAATGAATTAATAAATTAGTATTTTAATTTTAATTGTAAATTAGTAAGCTTTTAATTTATAATAATAGTTATTGAAAGACATAAACGATTCAACAATATAGTACTCACATAACCAGTTGTCAGCATTGAACGTAGTTTCGGAAAAGCTAAAATAATGTTCTTAGCTAATTGTTCTTTAACTTGTGCTGTTGGATACCTACAATAATAACAGATTATGTATATCAAATCAATAAGAAGTTGTATATAGATGTATATTATGACAATTACAGAGTATTATTATGAAGTTTTGACATTTCACAAACTGCCAATCTTACAAGCTCTTGCCTATTATTTGGTTTGACCATACCGGAATCCAGAATGCTAAGAAGAGGTTTCTCTTTTATATTTTCCTCATCGCGCTTTTTAACCCAACCTCTGACATCCATTAAAGTTGGAGCCATCTGAAGCACATTAAACAAAATGACATATGTATATGAAGTAAAAATATTAGAATGTGTTTTATTTTATTTAATAATTTTTAAAATTATATAATAATTTTTAAAATTGTATTAGTACATTTTCACTGGTATGTGATATTTGTGTGCGCATCTCTGGCAGACTGCTGTTTGTCTCGTAAAATATGGTGTTTATGTTATCTAAATCTTCATTTTGCACATTTGAAATAGTTACAATGGAGCTTGTACTGGAGCTTGTGTCTTGAGCTTCTATATTCGCCTGATGACTTGATGGTATTATGACTGAATCAAGTATAGTGTAATTCTTGAAAAGTAAATAAATTTTCAAAACATATACTACAAATATAATTTTAAAGTATAATTAATATAATTTTAAAGTATAAAGTCTAATTAAACAAACAAAAGTTTGAATTACATACTGTGTTTGAATTACATATTGCATTTACTGCAGTTACGAGCCTTAAAANTTCTTTTCTTGGACCTGTTTTTATATTTAAATTCCTTAAATCGTCTTCTGTGAGATCAATGAAAGATTTTACAGTAATTTCTTCAACTATATATAACATATTAATTCTTTGTAAATATAATGATTCTTTTCTTAAGAAAACAGAAAGTTGAGTAAGTAAAATTTCAATCCGACATTTTACTTACTCAACTTTCAATTTAAAAAAAGTTTTAAATATTTGATTTAAATAACAATTAAAAAATATAGTAGATACATATTGAAAATTAATTTTTTGTAATCAAAGTTTTTTAAAGATTATATCAATGTAGCACTCAAAACGANATCTTACGCTTTTTGTTGAAGTATTTTCTACCCTTATTAGGTTCTGCTGTTGCAATGGACTCCAAAGTTTTTCACTTTGTGATGTGTTGACAATTTGTAATAAAGGTCAGGTAATAATATTTAATTTCGTAATGAAAATAGAAAATTTAGTNAATTATAGTTAAAATGTGATATGTAACGAAAGAGAATTGAAAACTGGACTGCAATGATTAGTAAAAATGAATAATAATTACTTGCTAATCAAACCTNTGAANAATTTTTAACAAAACTAACTACAATATGATTTCAATGTAAATCTATTCTAATAATAAAGAATTCAAGATATTATCATAAGAATAAAAAATATGTGTACAAATTATAAAAGTATATGTCTGAGAATTATGTAGCAATAACTTGATTTATAATCCATNCAAAGGGAAAATGGTTTGAGATCACACAAGTCATTAGTATTTACTAATTTAAAATAAGAATTTGGACAGACGCAATAAGCATTTAACTCTTTGGCTAGCCACAGAGAAGACCATATCTCACACTATAAGTATACTTGTTCTCCTTCAAAAAGTAATATTTCTTTGATACGTCCACAAATTCGGGATTTCTATTATCATTCTCTTTTCCTCTATCAATGGCAACAAACAAATTGACTCGATATTGTGTACCATAAATTTCGATATTATCAACTTTAATGACATAATCTTCGTTTCGTAGCCCTCTCTCATTCAGTTTTATTTTACTTAAAGTGTGTACAATCTTTACTGTGTCGGATTTAGTGTACTTTATTTTTTCTCTTGNTTTTGTACCTGAACCCCAAGTTGCGCATTGCGAAATTTGACAATGATTAATCCTTGTTTTAGAGATATTTTTGTAATGCAGCATACACTGCCTTGTTTTTTCAGAATACTATGCTTGGCTTCGAATCTAAANCAATTCATCCAGCGCAAAGGTCCGGAACGTTTTATACATTCTGGGTAATGATATAAGTGATGATGTTTATTTATTGGATGAATATCAGGAAAAAGACTTCTGAACAATGCATCATGTTCAACAATGAGTTCAGAAAAATATGGTAAAATAGTTACTGTCAATTTTCAAGCAAAAACTATTTCAGTTATTCTAGACAGTAACAAAATAAGGGACAAATATTTATCGTCTTCAAAAACTTTATCCGATACAATAAATGGTATGACTCTCAGTAAGCACCAAATTTGAGCAGCTGTTTGTTTTAACTTATAATCTTGTAGATTACAAAGAGAAGCTAAGGTAAAATTTGCCGATGGTTTATTTTTTATTTCAGGCAAACCATATTTAAATAAATGAAGTCTGGCGTTTAATGTGTCCACACTTAAATTATAATCTTTGTTGGTCATAAAATGATTTAAAACTAATTTAATCTCCATTGGTGCAACGCCTTCAAAAATGTCATGCATCGGGTCAAAGA
>NW_018021398.1:22250-24309 GCF_002006095.1 Pseudomyrmex gracilis | reverse complement strand
ACAATGCATCATGTTCAACAATGAGTTCAGAAAAATATGGTAAAATAGTTATTGTCAATTAAATTATAATCTTTGTTGGTCATAAAATGATTTAAAACTAATTTAATCTCCATTGGTGCAACGCCTTCAAAAATGTCATGCATCGGGTCAAAGACGTAATTATTAGTGAAATGAAAATATCGACTTTCATGCAGAATACTTGTCTCTCTGACTCCGCATTGCTTTCTCGCATTTTCAACATCTTTTTGAGTTACGTTTTCTTCGATCATTTTTATGTGTTCATCGTGCAACTGTTTTGTCCGTGGGATTGCACTAGTACCTTCTTGACCCTTATGAAAGTCATATTGGTTGATCATACATAGCCTACAAAAATATAGAGCTGCAGGATTCAAGAGGCCAAATAATTGATGAGCAGCTAGTCCATCAGCAGTAACAGCAGCAAGAGATGCTCGCAAAAATGATCTCTTTTCCATTTTCAGACACAACAACTCCTTCATCACTTTCCAATTTTTTTAAATCATAAATAAATGGTCTCAAAATCGCATCTATTCCGTATTTCTCGATGTCAGCTGTATAACAAAGAGCCAAAATATGTATTCCCCCGAGAAATGAGTTTAGATATGGAAGTAAATTTTGAATTATATAGTAAAATTGCACCAATTTTATGAGACTGTACTTTTGAGCCTAAAGGGTAATTAACAATTATATCATCATAGTACAGCTGGATTCTTAGTGCATCAGGATATTTTTGAAAATATCTGTGTTTTGAAAGTTACACCATCTCTAAAGTTACAAAGCCAATCATCTGAAGCACTTTTTTGGATTTAATATACTTCCATACATCTTCATAAGAGATAATTAACTTTAATGTTTTTATTATTGAAACATATTGAAAAGTTTCGTAAATCTGCTTTTGCTGCCAGAATTGATTTCTTGAATCTAACCGTTGATCATTTCTATGTCCTAGAGGTATTTCAGTAGCTTCAATATAATTATAACATTTCTTAAGTGTTTCAATTTGACCTTCAGCAGTGTTCATGTTTTTGAATAAATTATTGAAATCAAACTTCTCTAAAAAACTCGTAATTTCAGGGTCTTCTAAGTCAATATTCTTCTTTTTTAAAAACTTAAGTATTTCACCTTTTGCATAATCTGATATGTCTGATACAAAAAAGTCTGCAGCATTTATTACTTTACTTAAAGCTGCTCCTGTAAATGAAGATGATGTTCTCAAATTGGCTATCATTCTTACAGCACTGGAAGATATATCAAGAGATTCTTCTGATTGAATTTTCATCGTTAATTTTTTAATTGATGCAAATTTATCCAAGCAAACATTTTTGCTTTTATCTGTGTATTCAAGTTGATGACAATTTTCACCTTTTTGTATATCATGATTACAAACACTGGAGCTATTTTGTACAATGTGATGTTTTTTTAAGTGGCAAATGAAAGAATTAAACTTAAAAAATTGCTTATTGCATTCCTGTTGTCGACAGTAAAAGCCAGATGCTAGTAATCTACTAACCATTATTCCATGACGTTGTCTAAAATGACTTGTGAAATTATTAATTCCAGTAAAGCTGTTATTACATTTGAAACATAAAAGCTTATCCATTGCTACTTAATAATTCTCAATATTATAAGAAAAAATAAAAATTGTAATAAAATTAAACAGATATAGAATTACAATGTCAACACAAAGTGTTTCTTAAAATATCTGAAAAATTTTTTTAATTTTGTGATCTTTATGAAACATTTAACATACCATTAAGCTAAACATCGGTTAGAGAAAAAATCCCGTTAGATTTGATTTTCAAAGTGGTCTACAATAGATTACATTTTTTATTCAATAAATTAAATAGTACAAATTGTGAGACATCATCGAGTGNGATTTGTTTGAGGAGTGAAGAGAGATTTTTTACGGTACCTTTTTTACCAGGGGTCACCAACAAGTTTTCAAGAATCTTAAAGTCATTGAAATTCAGAGTCTCCTATAAAAATGTAAATTCTTTAAATGGTTACATCAAAGTACATAAAGACACTCTCGATCGTGAGA
>NW_018021398.1:15430-21413 GCF_002006095.1 Pseudomyrmex gracilis | reverse complement strand
GAATCGTACGGTGTCGAATAATTTGGTGTCGAATAAATCTGTGTCGAATCGAGCGGTGTCGAATCGTACTGTGGTCAATAGAGTATCACCCGAGATGTTCGTACATTGTTCGTTGCCGCGTGTGATCGGTGTGAGAGAACTCAATGACTTCGTGATTAATTAACCAATTTTTTCAGTAAGTTTATGGTTAAATCTCATTTTTAGAATTAATTTGACTCTGTAATATTTTTTTATTTATTTATTTAATTGACTTCAAATATTGATGCATGACTTCTAATTTTTGACTCTTGACTATTGAATTTTAATTTTCACATTACATTTTTTACCTTTTCTTTTTAATTACTTCTCAAAATTTAATTAATTTCTTTAGCAAATACCGATGCACAGACTTTTCGATTTAACAATGTTGTTGTTTTGTGCTTTCTTGGCGTGACTTCTCTCACATGTTGACAATCGGCGATGACTTTGATAATTTAAAGGTGTGTATGCGATTTACGTTATGTTATATTATTACTTGTATTTCAATATGTATTTACATCCTTTATTTCTTCTTTTTTGTTTTTTGTTTCTATTCAGTGGTGCTGAGGATGATCAAAAATAAATGATCGAAACGTTCACCTTATTTGAATTGTATATTAAATTTACTACCTTTGATCAGTGGTTTAAGGTTGTGCGGGTCTATTTTGATTAATTGTTATTTATACGGCCTGTTTCTAATTTAAAAATAAAATAAAAATAATAAACTAAAAATAATACCTATATACACACACACATTCGCTTTACTTTACTCTACGCAATGTAGACCTCCCTTTCCGGCAATCAACTCTATCCAGTTACTCCGCCATTGGTTCACATCCACTCTTCACTTTCATCCATACAATTACTCAATTCTTTCCACACATCCATTCACCCGACTCCCATTCACTCAACTTTTATCCCTTTCCTCCTAATCATTCCTCTTCTTCCCCCTGTCCTCCCACCTTTTCCATTCCCCTATATTCCTCCAACCTTTTTAACCATCCCTCACCCTCCCCCTCCTCCCCCAGCACCACTTCAATTATATCCTCCCAATTCCCTTCCGCTCCCCATATCCCACAGTCCTCCCACACATGTCTCCACCCCTCCTCCACTAATCCACACATTCTACACACCCTTTTTTTCTCTCCTTCCTAGTATCTACCTTCTCTCATCTTGTTCCCCAACCCAAACCTAGCCACCCTCTGACATCTGCTTTTCCCCCACCCCTTTTTAAATACTCCGGCACTTTTTCCTTCTTAATCCTCCCGTACCATCTATTGTACCTCGAACCTTCAATCCTTTTCTTTTTCTCCTCCCTCTGCATCCTCCTTTCCTTCTCTATCAACTGTTGAGCTCTCCATTCTCCTGCCTCTTCATTTTCCCCCATCTCTGCTATCTTTACTCCTCTTTCCTCATAATATTTTATCCTGTCATTCTCCCACTCAGACAACCCCTCCCCGACCTCCTCTCTACCCCTAATCTCTTTTAAACAGACCCTCGCTATTTCGCTACCCTCTCCTCTCTCCAACCTTTCCTCAAATCTCCAGGCCCTTTGTCCCGCCCTTCCCCTTAATAAATCCCTCTGTACTTCTTCCCTTACGAAATACCCCGGAGTCCTCTAATCTACCCCCAATAACCACCTTATATACCTATTTTGTAATCTCTCCACGCTATCCCATTCCTTCCATCCCCATATCTCCACCCCATACCCAACCACCGACCACACCAATACGTCGAACAAACATACTCTTCTACTCCAATCCCCACCGAACCTCCTCTTTCCAATCCCCCACACCTGACTCATAATAGCCGCTNCTTTTCTCACCTTTTCTTTTATCTGCGCTTCTTTCCCCCCGTTCCTCTGAAACACATACCCTAAATATTTGACTTCCCTTACCTCCTCTAATCTCTCCCCCTTTCACCACCATTCCATCTTTTTCTCCCTCCCCCCTCCCCTCCTAAACCTCAACACTTTTGATTTATTTACGTTGACTTCCAAACTCTTTCCTGTCAGATATTTCTCCATACCTCTCATCATTCCCCTCATCCCTTTNTCCTCCTCCGCTAACATCACCAAATCATCCGCATACGCCAATACATACACCCTTCTTCCCCCTACCCTCACCCCACCCCATCCGTTCCTAACCAAATAGTCCTCCATATTCGCCGTCAACAAATTGAACAGGTACGGGCTCAGCGGGCAACCCTGTCTCACCCCTCTANCTGTCCAAAATTCATTCCCCACCTCCCCTCCTGCCGCCACCCTATTGCTTGTCTCCTTATATAAATCTCCACACCTTCCCACTAATCCCTCTCTCACCCCCCTTTCCTTCATCGCTCTCAGCAAAGTCTCCCTATTAACCGTGTCAAATGCCGCCCTCAAATCAACAAAGAACGCAATCAACCCACCCNCCTTCCTACTTAAATTTCTGTTAACCAGATAATTTCACATATATGTCATCACATATATGTTGTCCAACGCACCCCTTCCTCTCCTGAACCCCGCCTGGCACTCCGGAATTAAATTCTTTCCTTTTACTTCGTCTCTCAATCTTTCTGCTAACACCTCCGCGTATACTTTATATAATGACNCTGTCAATGTCACCCCCCTATACTCCTCTACCTTATTTCCCTCTTTTTTTTCAACACTGGCACCACTACCCCCTCATTCCATTCATCGATCCACCCCTCTCCTGCCCAAATCCTTCTACATATATTCCACACCCATTCTTGCATATTCCTTCCTCCAAATTTCCACACTTCAGCTGGTATCCCATCCCCCCTGGAGCCTTCCCTACCTTTAATTTACCAATTGCTCTTATAATTTCCTCTCTTCCTATATCATCTTCTCCCTCCTCTTTCTTACCTCTTTCCCCTCTCACCACTTTCCAATCCACCCCTTCCAACTGCTTCTTGAAATAATCCTCCCACTCTCCTATCTCAATCCCACTACCCCCTCCTCTCTTCCTCCTTCTTTCCCTATTCACCACTTCCCACACCTGCCCCATCGTTTTCGCTTTTTTCACCACCTCCTCCCAAGCTCTGTTTTCTTCCTTCCTTTTCCTATTATTATACATAACACCTTATACTCTTTTTTTCTTTTCTTATACTCCTTTTTACATCCTCTTCCCTCCCTCCACCTTCTTAACTCTCTCCTTACATTCTTCTTTTCCTCCTTACATTCTTCATCCCACCAACCCCTTTTCCCACCCCCTACTTTACTTACCTCCCTTCCTCCCAACACAGTTCTTATTCTCTTTTTCATATTCTCCCATTCCTCTTCAACTCCCCTTTTCTCATGCCCCATCTCCTTCTGCATCTTCTCTATCCATTTTCTTTTCCCTTCTTCCGTCCATATTATCCTTTTTATTCATTCCTTCCTTCTGCCCTTTTCTCTGTTACCAATCCTCCCCTCTTTTCCACTTTTAATCCAGATCACCACTGGATGATGATCAGAATCCACTTGATCCCCTATTTCCATTTTCTCCACAAATTCTTTCGTGCTTGCTTCTTCTATCACATAGTCGATCACTGACTCCCCTCTTCCACCCGTGTAAGTCCATTCCCCCTCCTCATCTCCTTTTGTGCCCCCGTTCCAAATTACCCAGCCCAGTTCCTCAATCCTCTCCAACAATAATCTTTCCTCCGCGTTCACTTTCTTATCCTTCAACCTCCTCCTCCATTCCTCTTCCTCCTCTCCCTCTCCCTTCACTTCACCACCTTTTCCCCTGTCCTTGCGTTAAAATCTCCCCCCACTATTGTTCTCTCTTTTTCATTCTTCCTCTCCATCCACCCTCTTAACTCCTCTAGTTTTTCCCCTATCCCCTTATTTATATACACCCCCACGATCCTCCATCACTCACCTCCTACCCTCACCCTTCTCACCATTATTCCATCTCTTCCTTCCCATCCCTTCTCCTCTCTTGCCTCCAAACCCTTTCTTATTCCCAGCAACATCTCTCCCATAGCCCTACCTTTCTTATTTTTCTACTCGCCCACTGCACCTCCCAAATAAAATTTTTCGGTAGTCTCCAAGCAATCCCCTCCCACCCTTTTTTGTCCACCCAAGTTTCTGTGTCAAAATCATCACGTCCCAACTCTTCAACCCACTCCAAAAATTTTTATCGTTCCCCTTAAGCCCAGCCACATTCCAAAACACCACCTTCACACTCTCATCTTTCCTTTCATCCTCCTCTCTTCCATCTGTTGTTCCCCCCTTCTCCTCCCCTGACTTTCCTACCCATATCTTCCTCTCTCCCTCCCCAAACCCTTCCCCCGCTTTCTTCCCCTTCTCTCCCTCCTCCCCTCTCCTTACTATTTTAACCAAACCCCTTTTCTCCTCGTCCCATCTCTACCAAATTCTCTCCATCTTTATCCTATCGTCCTCCACCCAGACATTTTTCCCCTTCCTCCTCTCCCCCGCCGCAATTACCCCTAATTTTTTTCTTACCTCCCTCTCTTTCCATGATAAATCCTCTTCGATCCACATTTCCTCCCCTTTAATCTCTTCTTCTTATCCCACACTTGCTTCTTATCCTCCTCCCTCTCCAACCTTAACCACACCATTTCTCCTCTATCCTCCCTTCCCGTGGTTATCCTTCTCATTTCGCCTATCTTCACTTCCGCTCCTATCTCTTTTAAAAGCTTTTCCACTCCCCATCTCCAGTCACCTTTTTCCCTTTGAACTCCTTTTATTATAACATTCTTCCTCCTTCGCTCTTCCTTCTCTTTTCTCTCTATATTCTCTTCTACCATTTTCAATCTTCCTCTTCCCATTTGCTCCCTATCTCTACCTCTCTTTTCCCCTCCTTTTTCCTTTCCTCTCTCCCCTCTTTTTCTTCCAGCCTTTCCTCCAACTCTCTCATTTTTTCCTTCATCTTCTCCCCCTCCATTCTTAATATCTTTTCCCTCCTTTTCCATTCCTCCAGCTCCCACTCCATACTTTTCACCTCTCTCTTCTCCATATACACCCCCATCTCTCTTCTTGTCTTTTTCAACTCCTCCCATATCCCATTTTTTCCTTCCTTCTTCTCCCTTTCCATTTCTTCTTCTTTTCCTCCTACCTCTTTCCCACTCGGCGACCTCGCCGTCTTCCTGCTTTTAGCGAACAGCCATTCCCCCTCGCTCTCCTTTCCCTCCTCATCATCCCTTTTCCTCTTCACCCACATATCTAATGGAGAACTCTCACTTCCCGATCTCCCTCTCTTCCATCCCTCTATTTCCTTCACCTTCTTCCCTATCGCTTTTCCGCTTTCCTCTGCCATTCCTCTCTTTCTATACCCACCTTAAGGCTTAAGTTTTTCCGCCTTAAGGTTGTCCGCAGGAAATCCCTAGGGCTCTACACCTTCTGCTCCTTCTACACCTTTAACTCACCACCTTCCTTTCCTTTTGCCAACCTAACCTCCCAGTTCCCTGCCACCCTTTAACCTTCCTTATCACCCTCCCCCTGCTTCGCTCACCTCCACCTATACACCCACACCTTCCAACCACACTCTTACCCACTCACACACACCACACGCTCCAACCACTGGCCAAATTCGACACAAAAAAAACCAAAAACACACTCTCTGTTAGCCACAATCGCTCGCTAACTCGCTGCCGGAAACGGAAGTCCGATTAAAATTTAAATAAATGTAGCTTTAACTAACTGTTATTATACCTTTTAATTTTTCAATAACTTCTTCTGCAATTCTACATTGCAACAAATATGCAAAAAAAGCGTCATTATTCTTTAATATTTCCTGTAAAATATCAAATAATATTGTTAATATATTTTTTTTAACATTTTATATAACTATACATACTTGTGAAAAGGTAAAATGTATAAAACTTTGACTTAAAATTTATTTAATATAATTTTACATATTAAGTTTTAAAACGTCTTTTCCGAGGAAACTTTTATTTGAAAAGAACGCTTCCTCAACTTTTTAGCAAGACACCGTGTAACATAGTTCACTAGTGTAAG
>NW_018021398.1:12937-14615 GCF_002006095.1 Pseudomyrmex gracilis | reverse complement strand
GAAAATATCTTAACCTCCAAAACTACTTCACTTATCTCTATTCGAGGTTATCGTATCTTTTCGATTTTTATACATGTATTTATACAAATATATAAANTGACTTACCTCTGATGGATTCATCTTTATATTTTATCCACATCAAAAAGTTTCACATCAAGAACTTTGAATCTTGCTAAATCGCTTGTCGATACCGACAAGTATGTAGAAGGCGATTTTACTTTTAAGTAGAGTGAATTTTGGCGAGCTAATAACCTCACTTTATAAATAAGAGTGTAATTCTTCACCTTTTGTCTTAGAGTGAATTAATTCACTCTATTGAAGTGATTGTTTACTCCAAATGGAGTAAACTGGCTAGTGGCTCTATGATTAGAGTGAAAATTTTCACTCTCTAAAATATTTAGAGAGTGCTCCATTATTTTCAACAGCAAAAAATCGCCGAGCACGCAAACACAAGTCTAACCTTTATGCCTCTCATATAAAAACAACACATGCTATATAGTCAAAACTGTGAACATATGATCGTGACGAGTGTACCAACACAACAGCAAAAAAAATTTGAAATTAGAGTGTACAGAGCGCGCAAAATTCAAAGAGTCACCTTACTTTTTGATCACACCTCGTACATCACATTAATGCTTCGCTTCTATAGTCACTATAACTGATCACATGTGACGAAGAACACCGATGATATGACGCCTTTACATGTGCGTGCCTGTATATATTCTGCATTCCCCTCTTTGACGAAAAATGCCAATAACGATACAATTGAGAAACAACAAAATGAATAAGCGGAAAGGTAAACTTTAAAATTCTCAGTGGTGATTAAATGCATCAAGAAATGAAAAATATGATTTCAAACTATCTGTATCTAATTTGATGTTAATGGGATTCTCCTGTAATTTTATGTGTATCATTTCTGATATGTTTCTTTTGTAAAAATGTTTTTCTAAATCTTCAATTTGAGCGTCTTTGCATTTAAAATCGTGTCCTGTATTTAACCTACGTTCTGTGACTACTGAATAATTTTGTAAAGATTTGTTGATTTGATTTTTATGTTCGCTTATTCTAGTTTTTAACATTCTTTTTATCTGTCCTATGTAAGTGGCGTTGCAATCATTGCATTCTATTTTATATACAACACCTTTATTGTTTTCTGTTATCAATAGATCTTTTATGTTCTTTATAAATTTATTTAATTTGTTTATGCTGCGATAAGCGAAAGTAACATTGGCATTTTTNGTCAAACANGAGAATACAGGATATATACAGGCACGCATATGTANAGGCGTCATATCACCGGTGTTTTTNGTCACATGTGATCAGTTATAGTGACTATAGAAACAAAGCATTAATGTNATGTATACCTGTGAGTAATATGATACCTACGCNTGTTTATATTGTTGGTGAGCTTTTTACCTTATTAATACACTTTTTATTTTCTTGCGTTATTACNAATCAATATTTTTTAATGTACACAGATCACTGATGAAGATCTTAAATTAAAAAGGTCAAAACGTTTGATTTTTATTATTCTCAAGAATAAACAACTAAACATACACAAAGATCTAGTATTATTGCTCGTATTGCTTCTTTATTCACTTAATTTTCAACGAGTATAACTTATTATTCAAAAAAATATTGTTCATGTTAATTTTTTTTTACGTAAAAATATAAAGAA
>NW_018021398.1:9861-12132 GCF_002006095.1 Pseudomyrmex gracilis | reverse complement strand
ATTCCGAAACAATTCAGCTTGTGGTCCACCTAAGAAATAAAATAATTTGTTTACATTTTCTTGTTTACATTCTCCTGTAAACTGTTGTAACATTTTTCAACAACTCTTCTTCTCTTGTTTACATTTTTTTGTAAACTGTTGTAACATTCAACACACAATAACGCACATACAATTAATAAAAACTACATACTACTACCAAAAAAGTGAACTCGTATATGCGTACAATCAATACAACCAATAACTTTTAGACAACACGCAATATTGAAAAATTGTAATTGCTTTTGTTGAATTTCCTCTCGAGTTGTTGGAAAATGTATATAATTAGGTCTTAAGCGAGCGATTGCTTTGCTAACTCTATACACAATTTGATGTGCACTTGTTGTGCTGACTCCTACAAAATNTCCCATTGTTATTAGAAAAGATCCAGTTGTGTATAAACGCAGTGTTAAAAGTAGTTGGCACATTGGTGATATAACATTATTTCTATAAATATAAAACAAATATTTGTTGTAATTTTCTATTCAACAATGTAACTGTTACATAACACACATGTTATATTATATTTACATTATCAAAGCAATTATAACATTGATGTTATATTACTATTAATTAGTGTTTACTAGGTGCAAACNCATACACAACACTGTTACGTCCTGGGGACTCCACGGGTCCCATTTTCTTGCAACGTGACGCGCCGACATACAATAAATTCCTTTTTTTTTTTTCAATAAATAACACAAACAAACTCGGACTTCGACGCGATAGGCGCGCAAATAGAAATCGTGTTGACGCCCGAAAACAATAAACCGAGCCTAGCAACGATCTTAAAAATTCTTTTGTAGACGATAGCGACCAGAAATTTTTATTATTGTTTAAACGTCCCGAGAATTTTCCAACTAAACCCGGTTATCTCCGGGTCAAAGAAATACATCCTAGAAAATTTAGAACAGCCGGCGCAAGTAAAGATCCGTCGCACGAGCAATTACATAAAAAAGGTTTATCACTCAATAAATATTGAAGGGTCTATGTGGCGTGATAAAAAAACAAACTCTCTCCCTTTTCCCTTTTCCGAAAAATCGGACGAAGCGACCGAAGTGAGAGATTGTCGCCGATTGGCGATCTCGTAAGTCGCCCGACCGACTAATTAACAAATAGGAACCAGCAAAGCTCAACTGAGTTTTCCGATTGAGAAAGTCCTCGCTTACTCAAAATTGTATATACGCCAGGGCTCTCGGAATCGGGACCAGAGAAAAAGAACCGCGCCGCGTATCTAGAGGCAGATAGTGCCGCAGATTTCAGAAGTACCACAGCGAGTGAGTGACAGTGAGTGCAGAATGTGAGATCCCAAAGTGAACTACTTCGCCGCAACAGCCTAAAACCTTTTATTAATCAACATCACTGGTCCCCAGCAAATAGTAAGTCCACATTGTAATTATTTTCATTCGGAAATTCCACTGTTCGCGTACTTTCCTCCCGACTTTGCGACTGACTTTCGGAGAAATCGAGAAACGGTCAAAATAAACAAATACATAGACATATTCAAAAATTCGATTTAATCGGAAGGACTACTCGCGGTATATGGCCGTCTCGGGTGGCGTCCGAATTATCGGAAAGGCTACTTGCGGTATATAGCCGTCTCGGGTGGCAGCCAAATTATTTGGAAGGGCTACTCGCGGTGTATAGCCGTCTCGGGTGGCAGCCGAATCTTTCGGAAGGGCTACTCGCGGTGTATGGCCGTCTCGGGTGGCGTCCGAATTGTTTCTTTTTCCTTCCTAAATCACGGAAACAAACAAAACCCGCTTATCTCCGAAATATCAGTCTTAGAACCATGACACATCCAAAGTTATTCCTATCGTTATTTCTATTGAAACCTAAGAAATAAACCAAAGCGAATTTATCGAGATACAAATCTCTAAGATGATTTAAGTTGTATAACCTTTTTGCTCCGGGACTGGTCCATATATGGACCAGCAAGAAAAGCGAACGTAATAGATGTTTATAAGGTCAATTTAATGCACTAAATTTAGGAAAAAAATTGAAAAAAATCCTGGTTACTTCTTTGACCTTCAAAATTAACTTTGAAGGAGGAGTAGCAGGTTATTATTAACTTTTTCAGCTAAAATGCGAGGTCAATTTTAAAGGAAAAATCCCCGGAGCGAAAAGGATAAACATGGGTTAAGAGGCTGGCTACACTAAAGAACTTGCATTCTCTTTCTCTCTCACACTCGCGTTCTAGCGTGTAGATTACATTGTACGAAACGATTTTATGCT
>NW_018021398.1:7307-8625 GCF_002006095.1 Pseudomyrmex gracilis | reverse complement strand
TGATGAAGATAAAATGTAATTATATATATATCCATATTACTTTTCTATAAAGAAACAAAACATAAAGCAATTACACATTGTATAAATATTTTTTTAAGTATTTGATTAGAGTAGTACAAATATACGATATATATGAATATATTATACATTTTCAGTACTGATATTATACATTTTTAATACTGGTAAATATTGTAATGATATATACAGATATATATATATATATATATATATATATATAATACATTATTATATTAATATTAAAAACATTGTTTATAATCTTCTTTGCGATGTAAATATGTACATATTTTTACTCTCTTTATGCTAGTTATTTTTCTTAAATTTNGTTTATTGTAGCTAAACGGTCAAAATTGGGCGTTTAAAGTAAACTTAATTTAACCGCGTTTAATTTTCAAACAAAACATGGTGGAANCAAAAAATGTACTTTATCCTGCGGTTAACTAAACATCCCTAGAATGTCGAGTTTAAACCGAGTTGGTGTAAACGAGCGTATATGAGTCACAGTACGTAATAGTATGACTGTCGAATCAATAAGTAAAATTATTTTAAATGTTAAGGATAATTTAGTAATTTTAAAATTAGATAATGTAACTTTGGTACATCCAAATACTATGTCCTTACATGATATGATAATCGTAGCAAAATATACAAATAAGCATATTGCAAGATGGTCTTTCGGATCCTACTTTATCACGTTATGTTTCTACAAATGAACATGGTATAGTCCATCACCAAGTATTAAAGTAAATGGTGCAACAATTAATGAAACTAGTCTAAAAAATATGTATACTTTTCAAAATTGATAATCCCGTTGGTGTATAGTAATTTGAAAAAATATTGATTTTTGAATTATACTTTTCTAGAATCTAATTTTGATGGGAAATCAAAAGAATGTGACAAATTGACAAATAATAATACTATTGTTTTGGATGAAAATGAACAGCAGATTATTTTGAATATGATAAACGGAGGATCTGATAAGTTTGAAATNAACGTAGATGACAAACACTCAGCTGAAATTGAAACTTATGCAAATAATAATATTTTTTATTAAGTCTTACAAGAAAATGTACAACNGACTGCTTCTAACATTAAAAACAAAGAATCTNACAATACTAAAGTCAATAATTTTGATGAGCATTCAAAAATTAACGACAGTACCTGTCCACTTTTGTTAGAAAAGTAGAATACTGTTTTAGTAAAATACTGTTTTGTTGACAAGTGTTGCATACTGTTTCTAGTGTGATAAACGCAGGATCTAGTAGCCCCGAACTAAACAAAGAAAATACTAATCAAAAAA
>NW_018021398.1:2735-4892 GCF_002006095.1 Pseudomyrmex gracilis | reverse complement strand
GGAAGGCGTGAAATTGCGACACTCGGTTATTTTAATGCTGTAAGGTAGTGAAGGTTTATTCACTTAATCGGAATATTTACATTAGATATAATTAGCACGGTATTTACAACGGATAGTTAGGCAATTCGGTTTTATCGGCGCGGTGCTTCCGGTACGGGATGGTTGGCGGGGATTAGAATCGCGTTAGTATTTAAATCGGAGCGGCAAAAAACAAAGGGGCGGCACGGCGGCCTTATAACTAACTTATGCTCTATGGGGTATATTTACACGGGGGACGTACTGCGGATGTTCCAGGCCGTAAAACCGGCCGGTTAAGTCGTGAGAACGACTGTTTTCGGTGGCGGTTACAACGGCCGTTTGAGTCGTGAGAACGACTGTTTATTGATGTAGCAGTGACAACGGCCGATTGAATCTCCGGGCTCGTAGAGCCGACGGAGACGGTGTGCACCGAAGTGCCGGAGAGGATCGAGACAACGCTTCGATCCGTACAGTCAGGATGGTGTTCGAGACAGCGCCACTAGCACCGGGTCTTGTCGAGACAACGCCTCGACCGGAAGGACAGGATGGTGTCCGAGACAACGCCTCTCGCACCAAGTTCTGCCGAGACAACGCCTCGGTCGGACGGCCAGGAACTGGTGTTCGAGACAACGCCTCTAGCACCAGGTTCTGTCGAGACAACGCCTCGACCGGAGGATCGGATGATGGTGTTTTGAGAAACGCCTCTAGCACCGGAGGATCTCTCTAGCCCAAGACACCGCCTTGAGCTTGAAAGAAGAAACTGGTCTCGATCAGTGTTGCTAGATCGGGCCGGCCAGCACCAAGAGAACCGAGGTAGTGGGGACATGCACACAGCAAGAACCGCCGTCCGTGTGCGTGACGTCACACTCGACTGTTTGGCTTGTGGAAGAGCGCAAACATACTATGTGTTCTGCCTCGCTTCCACCAAACCCGCTACGCGAGCAAGACACTGAAGCTAGAAAGCAATGCTTCGTTGCGCGCTTGTAGCGTATGACGATATGACAACGCAAAATGCTTTTCCATGACTTATAATCTTGGAAAAAGTAGATAATATTATTAATAAAGTGAGTTAAACATCTCAAGATGCATTTATTATTACATTTTTATTAATTCTTATTAAAAGTTAACTGCGATAATTTTAAAGTTTTTAGATTATTTGAAGATTATTGAAAAACATTAAATATATATATATATGTAGAACTTATATTGTTACTATTATTAATTTTTCTATATTTTTAATTTGTAAAGCACGAGAAGAATCTACATTTTACAGACGCATAATTCTAAAGTACTTAATTTATATCATATGATTATAATGTATTAATTAATTGAATTTTGTATAATATGAATTAAATATTTTGAGATTATATGTCTGAAAACTGTAGATTCTTGTCATAATTTACACAACAAACATATATGAAAAAAAAGAAACCACTAATAACTTTTAATATTTAAAAAACTTTTGAATTCTTTCAGTTAACTCATATTTAATAATTCCTAAACAATATAATGCATCTTGAAATGTTTTACTATCATTTATAATATTACAAACTTTTTCCAAGACAAAATTGCGAAAAAAAATCTTAATATATAAATATTGTACGTCTTTTAAATAAAAATTGTGTGTAAAGATTGATTTTGTTTAGACATAAGTAAAATAAAAACATTGAAGTTTAATGTTCTATGATATTTAATATAGGCTTTCAATTTCTTTCTTTACGAATTGTCCAATATATAAGTATTCTTATATTAGATCATAACGTCGATCGGCAGCAAAATTAAAAGCTTCGATGTGTTTACTGTAGACACGTGGACGCGCAACGTTCTACGTTTCTCGCTCGTTTCCTACGTCGAGATTTTTATATTGGTGACATTGCAATTTGTGGAATCAATTGACAACAATGTAATGTTTCGAAATACATGAAATGTCATGCATTTTCCCATAGAAAATAAACCTAAAATATTAAATAAACTTTGCTACAGAGATCTTTTATGTTACAATATTAAACATTTTTGCAACACTTATATAATACAAGTTTTATGCAATGATGATAGGTAATATTACGAAGAAAGTAGTAGTCTTCCGCACTACCCATGAGGTGCCACTAATAGCGTGTTAGGTTTTATAACGTGGACTTT
>NW_018021398.1:0-1565 GCF_002006095.1 Pseudomyrmex gracilis | reverse complement strand
TATACAAAATTCAATTAATTAATACATTATATTCATATGATATAAATTAAGTACTTTAGAATTATGCATCTGTAAAATGTAGATTCTTCTCGTGCTTTACAAATTAAAAATATAGANAAATTATTAATACTAACAATATAAGTTCTACATATATATATATATTTAATGTTTTTCAATAATCTTCAAATATTCTAAAAACTTTAAAAGTATCGCAGTTAACTTTTAATAAGAATTAATAAAAATGTAATAATAAATGCATCTTAAGATGTTTAACTCACTTTAGTAATAATATTATCTACTTTTTCCAAGATTATAAGTCATGGAAAAGCATTTTGCGTTGTCATATCGTCATACGCTACAAGCGCGCAACGAAGCATTGCTTTCTAGCCTCAGTGTCTTGCTCGCGTAGCGGGCTTGGTGGAAGCAAGGCAGAACACATAGTATGTCTGCGCTCTTTCACGAGCCAAACAGTCGAGTGTGACGTCACGCACACGGACGGCGGTTCTCGCTGTGTACGTGCTCTCACCACCTCGGTTCTNTTGATGCTGGCCGGCCCGATTTAGCAACACTGGTCTCGACTGCCAAAATTGCTCGGCTTTTATACCCCGGAGCGGCCTATGGTCCGTCCGGGGTCGGTGTGCGGTATGCGGTTGGTTGCGCGCTATATCACGCACCTGTGCCGTGTCGCACGGGCACAGGTCTTCACCGGTCCACGTGCGTTTTTCTATGCTATATTTTCGCGGCTTGCAATATAGATCGGTATACGGAACTATCGTTTGACGCGTAGAACGGTCGGAACTATATTGCGGCGCGAGAACGGGAATATAATGAACGCCTGATAATGTGTTAAATGAATATAATCTAGGATATATANGAATACAAAAGAATAATGATAGTAATAATAGTAGTAATAATAATAGTAATAAGAGAAACAATATTGATAATAGAAAAGAAATAATCACAACTAATAATATTCATATATACAGGTGACGGGGCTANCCCCGTCACAGTAGTATTGGTAATACTAATAATAGTAGAAATAATAAAAATAACAAAAACACAGTAGCAATTGTTTTGTTATTATAATATTATATATTATTATCAACAATATTACTGTAATCTTATCATGCATTTTGTTAATTTTNAGATTGTCTAGAGCAAGGCGTACAATCGAAAATACTTTTGGTATTTCATCTTCACGATAGAGAATCTGTCGAAAGTTTATTATTATGCATTTTAAATATGTAGACATGACTGTTATGGCAACTGTTTGTTTGCATAATTTTATAAAGTCTGAAGAAGATCTTATTATACCGCCGGAAGATAGAAGATATTGTCCTCCAAATTTTACAGATTCAGAAGATACAGAATGTAATATAAATCTTGGAGAGTGGCGACAANTAACTGAAAATATACTTAGAAATATACCTCCTACTTCAAAGCATCATGCAACTTCAATTGCATATAAACAACGTGACATACCGGCTGATTTATTCTTGACAAACTGATCAAATTCCGTGGCAATATGAGTATGTTAGAAGAGGACAGCATTGTGATTATTAATA
>NW_018021397.1:45192-49295 GCF_002006095.1 Pseudomyrmex gracilis | reverse complement strand
TCGTCATTGCAATTGATTTTTAATTCTCTACTCTCTAAAATTTTATATTGCGTTACGTTTCCAACATTACTACATATAGGACCTCCAAAGTGTTCTTGTTTTGTTAAAAACTGGTCAAATTTATCATCTTTTCTAAAATTAATGGATTCTAGTTCAGAACATCTGCGCATAATTTGTTGTAGCGGTTGATTTCCTTTACGTATCATATTTTTCAAGCACAAAATGATGGTATAAATACCTTAAATTTTCATATCTTCACTCATGTATGACGATCATCTTGTGAAAATGAGTGAGTGTAAATGTTATAAAATAATATGTCATTGCAAGAGGCTCGCCAATACTGATCAAAGACATCCCTGATAGCATGTTTTGCAAAATCATGTAACTTAATGCTAAGCTGAAGTTTTCAACTAGTTGCTGTGTATTTGCTGAAAACATAATGCACAGTCATACGTAATCCATAACACGAAGGCAAATTTGAGACATTTTGTGTCAACAGATTCAGAGCAAACAAAGACCAACTATTGCTCATTACGTTGTCAACAAATTGACTTTTATTCATAGAAAACTCTTTGCTTTGTCATTCCTTTTCGGCAACATAAGAGCAACATGACGGTAACAAAACAAGACACCGATGTCTGTACTTCTGTCGTATGGTTGGTAAAACCTGTTGACATATATATTTATTCTACTTTGTAGCCCATTAAATGTCAAAAACGAATGACCATCTTTTAGAATAAATAGACAAAAATAATTATATTTTAGTAAGGAACAAGTGGTCTCGCGGACTGAGTGCAGGGATTGCAAATATGAAGGTTTCAAGTTCAAATCCTACCCATCACCTTAGGATTTTTTCCGTGTCCAGTACCTTTCATCGAGTTAATCAGTTGATCGACGAACTAAATCAGATCTCCAAAAATTAATTTGAGTGAAATCTCGAATTAATTAATTCCCCTTTCACAAAGCGATGTGTTAGTGAATATATATTTGTCCGTTTTCGACATATTGTATTTTTGCTGAACTTTATGACACGTGTTGGCACCTTGTTGTCATGTTGCTCTTTATGTTAGTGATAAACCGTTGACAGCAAATACACAGCAAGTTGTCGGCAACACATGTTGAATACGTATCATGTCAAACCAAAGACAAATGCCTGACTCACTTTGTCCTAAATTTGCTGAAACCTCAAGCTTTTGTTTTCGGCAACATGACAGCGAAAACACAGACAGGTGACTATCAGGGATGAGATCAAGATTTATAAATATGAGAAAGTTTCTGGAACGATAATAACTTTATCTACCACCTATACAATAATTTGAAACTAAATTTTATTGAGAATAGGGAGATAAATGTTATCCAAACTCTCCGTGTCTTGCATAATATTAATACTGCCTTGTTGCAATTTTATGTGTAACATCTCAGAGGTTGTTCTTTTAAAATAATTAGATTCAGTATCCAAAATGGATACTGAGTTCCAATCAAATGAATGTTTGTTTTCTGACAGTGTTCGGCTATTAGAGAAGTTACCCAGCAAACAATTTCTGACTTCGCAGACTTTGGCAACAGAAACTGTGTGCAGAATCGCTACAGTACGGAAACATGCTTTGGTGCTGCCAAAACTGTTAGCACATAGAGACAAAAAACGCAACAACTCTGTTGGCACATACATGAGACTATTGCGGCCAAAATGATTCCATATATGTTAGTGAAATTGATAACAAATAGATGGTTGATAGCAAGCAGATCTGCTTTAGCAATACTGTGACCAAACAGTCCGCAAAACCGTATGAGCATTTGTTTATGACAAAACGTTGACCGCAGTCGGGTCGATCTGTTGAACGCATTGACGACAGATTGCCACCAAACGCTAAGCAGATCTGTTCGTGCATATGTGCGGACTGTTTGCACGAAAGACTACTAAACTGTCTGTTTGACATCTAGACAACAAAATGGCGATTATCTGCGATCATATCTGTCGCCTGTGTTGATAACAGATTGTTAACAAACATTGAACAGTCTTTTACAGTTAAACCTAGTTTATGCGGGCAATAACTGTTAACTTATGCTGGAACCGGCAAAGTTCAACTGTAAGATTTTAATACTTCTGTTTATACGCATTCGGCAATGAAGGAATCATAAATTTAATGTATTATTCTCGTATTTGTTGAGTAATATGAAACAATGGNCTTTCCAGCTACGTACAGTCGACACTGTGTAACACAATGTCCACTAGTGTGAATGAGATACACTGATATGCTCCTTCTCACGCTAATAGACAGTATATTATACATTTAACTTTAATTTTCTCGGAAATTTGACGTGGTAGGTCAATTTCACCGCCAAATTCGTTTTCAGTGACCAAAAATCCATTAAAAAACACTTTGTTTATTCAAGTATCAGCATATATTAACAAAACATTTGTTCGCGTTGTAAAAATGTACTTTAAATTATATTTAAGAATAAGAAGAAAAGTATTTTTATTTATTGTTGCAGGTACATTGCATTGCAACATGTTTAGTAAAATAATAATTTAACTAAATAATAAATGAAATGTAGGATACCTTGAGAATAAGTAGATAAAAATAATTATATGTTGTAGTAAGGAACACAAGTGGTCTCGCGGACTGAGTGCAGGGGCTGCGAATATGGAGGGTCTCGAGTTCAAATCCTGCTATCGGATTTAGGATTTTTTCAGTTTTGGTCTTTTTCAATGGAATTTATCGGTTGATCAACGAGCTGAATCAGGCTTCTAGAAATTAATTCGAGTGAAATCTCGAATTAATTCCTTTCCGATAAGGCGATATACCACTGATTTTCTTTTTTTTTTTTTTAGTAATTCCACTTGGATTGGAATCGACGGATTGGAATCCGCCCTTCTCGTTGTCTGTTGTTAACAACTAAGGCAATGTGATATCGATTTTTATATTTTATGGGTTTGGCTTTATCTATTGTGAGAGTTCCTAAATTAGGCAATTTGTTGCGCTCAAACAACTTTTTTGAACCGGAATCTAAGGGATTTCCATCGGTATTTACGAAATACATTATATTGTCTTTTCGCAAAAATGATATTTCGCGAGATTCAATGATACAGTTGTTTATTAATTGAATATCAGTTATTGTTGAATATCATTTAAGTTTTTTCCTTGGTTTATGTCGCTTATTTTTATTTTTTTGTTGTTCTTCTTCCTCTTCTTCCTTACTTCCTTTGTCATTTTCTTCGGATTTCGGTGTCTTCGTCTATTTCCGATTCACTATCTATTTTATCTGGAGGATCGTTTCTTCGGTGATGTTCTTCACTTTCTTCTATCTGGTTTCGTCGTTTGGCTGCTTGACTGCGCGTTTCCCTTTGATCGATTGTTGTTGGCTGTTCGTGAATTTCAACAGTTGTTTGATCAATAGGATCGTCCAATTTTTCGAAATTTCTTTCATTGTCATTATCTAAAGTTGGTTCTTCAATTTCTTTATCAGCATAACATAGTTCAAACTCTTCGTCTTCTGACTTGTCATTGTCTTTCAACCATTTTGAAATTTGATCAGCATCTTCAGACTTATTTGGATTTAATCGCTTCTGATCTTTAATTACTCTGTAATTCTCTTCGTCAAGGTTTACTGGATTTCTGGATAAGGCGTCTGCATTCACGTTTGTCTTCCCAGTTTTATATATTACTTCGTAGTTATATTCGACTAACTTCAATCTCCAACGGAGTATTTGCATATTTGCATCTTGCGCGTTTTTTGAACCACATAAAGATGGTTTATCGGTGACTAGAGTAAATTTTCGTCCATATAAATATGGTCTAAAATGTTTGACACAATAAACTATGGCTAAGGCTTCCTTTTCGTATGTGTCGTATTTCAGTTTGTTGTTCGTCAGTGTGCGTGATGCATAAGCTATCGGTCTGTCTTTGTTTACTTCTCCTTGCGATAAGATTCCGCCTATGGCTATTTCTGATGCGTCAGTAGTTAAAATAAATGGCTTTGAGAAGTCTGGATACTGTTACGTCCTGATCCTATGGTTACGGTCGGGCATTTGTGGTAGTACGCAACAGACGCACTGACACATTCAAGCGAACGTGATATCTATCCCGGCACACTGACACAAG
>NW_018021397.1:41401-43682 GCF_002006095.1 Pseudomyrmex gracilis | reverse complement strand
CGGTTCGGACTTGTCCATCTTATCCGGCTGGCTCTCGTTTCCCTTTCCAGGAACTCGTTACACGGATTACTTCTTAACATTACCGTTAGATCTAACAATTATATTCAGTTGCAAAATGAAAGAGCCCGTGGAGTCCAGGACGTAACAATACTGTAGCACAGGTTCTTTGCATAGCTTTTGTTTTAATATTTCGAACGATTGATCTTGAATTGAGTGATCAGAACGATTGATTGAGTTCCCCACTCAAAGCGAGAATCATTTTTTACTAAATTTTTTGATGGTATGGCAAATTTTGAAAACTTCGGAATAAATCGTCTATAATATCCTGCGAGTCCAAGGAATTGTTTAATGTCTTTAGGCGTTTTTGGTTTAGGAAAGTGATAAACGGTTTCTAATTTTTTTGGATCTGGACGAACTCCATCCTCGCTAATTATGTGCCCTAAATAAGTGACTTCAGTTTTCAAAAATTTACATTTATCTGATTGTAATATTAGGTTAGCTTGTCGTAATCTATCGAGTAATGCGTTGTATTTCTTTTGGTGTTCTTCTAGTGAGGCGGCATAGATCACGATGTCGTCCATATAAACAAATAATTCCTGCCCTTGCAGGCCTGATAGAACAATGACCATTAATTGTTGAAAAGTCGCAGGAGCATTTTTTAGACCAAAAGTCATTCTCTCAAACTCGTAATGTCTAAACGGAGTCGTAAACGCAGTTTTATGACTGTCTGCGGGGTCTATTTCTATTTGGTGAAATCCAGACGCTAAGTCTAACACGGAAAAGTATTGATCCTCCTAATTGATCTAGAATATCTACAATGTTAAGTAGCGGATAAGCATCGCCATAATTGTTTTTTCATTTAATGCGCAATAATCTAATACCATTCTCCAACGTTTATTTCCTTGCAAATCTTCCTTTTTTGGCACTATCTATATAGGTGTACGGTAATTGCGACTGTTTTATTATTTTCCCTTAGTTTTTCTACTTGTTTGTTTATTTTATTCTTATAAAGTTGAGGAAATCGATATGGACAAGTGTTTATCGGTTGATCGTCTACAGTTTTGATACTATGTCGAAGTACGTGAGTTGCTGTTAACTGTTCTTCCGGGACATAAAATCTGTCTTGACTATTTTTTATTAAATTTATCACGTTGTCTTTCTTTTGATTATTTAAATGATCTACGCGTAATAACTCTATAATTCTTGAAAATTTATCGGACTTTTCGTGCGGGCTTTCTCTAGACGTTACTAGGCATTTATTTATCTTGTAATTTGAGAAAACCTCTTTGTTAAGAGTCGCATCGACGTTGTAAGAGGCTTTGTGCTGATTTCTTTTAGATTCTTCTGCTTTATATTTTGATTTTTTATATCTCATAAATTTATCAATTATTTCTTCCGATTTAACTCGCGCGGATTCCATTGTTTTAGGAGATGGTTTAACAAAGATTTTATTTTTTAAGGATTTTTGGGGAAGAGTAGACTTTAACTGTTTCATTTTTTTAATAAGTTCACTAGCAGTGATTGAACTGTTTTTTTTATCGTCCTTTTTATTCGTTTTTTTTATCCCGACTCGTGGAAATTTTATATTTCTTAGAGGGGTAAATCTTCCCCCTTTTAAATTGTTATCGAAGGAGGTCGAATTGCGTAGTGAGGTTTGATTACTTTCCTCCTCGCAATCGACGGATTCAAAGGATTCAGAAGAGGTGTGGATATTTCCCCCTCCAAGGATTGTGAGAGAAGTTTGGAGAAAATCCCCCTTCATAGGTTTCGGGATTTTGTATCATTACAGGTGAGGTTTGGTTACTTCCCCCGCCAAGGATTTCAAGAAAGGATTGATAATCTTCTTCTTTTTTCTCTAAAATCTCAGAATCACTGCTTTTATTTGACTCAAACTTCTCTTTAGAAATATTTTCTTGACTTTTATTTATGTTGTTATTATTTTGTTTAATTTTATCTTCTTTCTCGGTTAATTCCGCGCATTCTTTATTTTTGTATGCATTAGATTCGTCGTCATATAAAACGTTTTTATTTTTGTCAATCAAATATTCATTATTACGAATTTCGTTTGATGTAACCTGAAGGATCCGGTCCTTGTTAGGTCACAGTTGGGGTCTGTTGTATGGGTACTTAACCGGTTAACTGGCACGGCTTTTTTTACTATTCATGCCCAAACTGGCACCATCGAAAAATTAAGTGAATCCCACAAGATTTGGTATACAAGGGTTTTTTGAGTCGCCGAATCGATTCCGGGGGTTATTTTGTTGATCTGACACTCCCCAAC
>NW_018021397.1:38310-39486 GCF_002006095.1 Pseudomyrmex gracilis | reverse complement strand
TCTTGTAAGCATGCAAATGCAGATCTTTCGTCAAAATTCGCTGCACAGAGGACCTTGAAATGTCCAATTGCTGAGCACGATGGCGTATCGAGGTGGAAGAATTTTCGTCAACACTCGCACTCACTGCGGCTACGTTTTCATTCGACCGACCACTACGAGAACGGCCACTACTTTTTGCGGTTAAAAGTGACCCACTAGCCTCAAATTTTTTTATTAAATTCACCACAGCATTACGAGATGGTGCGTTATGATGACCATAAGACGTGCGGACTTTTCGAACCGTTTCTGCAAAATGTTCACCATATTTGTAGTGGATTTTCACAATTTCTACGCGTTGCTCGATCGTGTACTTCTCCATGACTAAACCTCAATACTTCCTGATGCCAGTTATTAAAGGTTAATACGTTACGTCCGCTGCAAAAAAAATGGCGCGCAATTTAAAATGTCAGATCATTTTGAGACACCCTTTAGATCGTTTTCAAAGTATTTATAGACCTGGCAAAAAAATATCTATTGACGAGTCTCTAATGAAATTTCAAGGAAGGTTGAGTTTCAAACANTTCAATAGAAACAAACGAGCTCGTTTTGGATTGAAATTTTATAAAACCTGTGATTCTAATAATGGGTATATATATAATTTCAAAATTTAGTAGGAAAAGATGAAATTTATTCAAATGAAAAATNACCCCTTGGAAATTCAGGGAAGGTAGTAATTGAAATGATTGGTGATTTAGGAGGACAAGGCCGCTCTTTATATGTGGATAATTGGTATAGCTCACCCAAGTTATTTTCAAAGTTGCATGATGAAAAACTTAATGTTTGCGGAACTGTACGAATAAACCGAATGCATCTTCCAAAAATAAATACGAAGATAATCAAAAAAGGGCAAGGTGAAAAAATTTAGTTCCTCGCAAATGACTTTTATAATATGGAAAGATAAAAAAGTCGTAACCATGCTTTCTACCATGCGTTCACTTGAAATGATCACAACTGATAAAATAGATCATCACAGCAAACAATATAAGGTGAAACCGAATATTGTATTGGACTACAATAATAGTATGGGTNGTGTTGATTTATCTGATCAATATATGACGTCATATGAAATTATGAGAAAATCGAAGAAATGGTATATCAAAACTTTTTTTCATTTACTTGATATGGCAATATTCAATG
>NW_018021397.1:21987-37445 GCF_002006095.1 Pseudomyrmex gracilis | reverse complement strand
AAGTTTCATTCAAATCGTTTGAAAATCAAGAAAGTTATTCCAATTGTGCATATATGATACATAAGCAGAATTGGCCAGATTTTTGTTTGTGCATATATGATACATTGCCAGTTAACCGGTTAACAGTTCGTTTAAAAGTCTAAGATATAAAGTTGGAACTCGGACTTCGACTTCGTCGTCTCGTGTGCTCACGACATTCAAATAGGCTTTTCCAGACACGTTCTTTACTATGGTATCTCCTAAATATATACCGTGCGTTAGTTTTAATTTTGGCAAATATCCGACCTAAACTTTGGGATTCTCTATTCAAACATAAAATAAAGATTCCGTTCGCGGTGCTACTATTACAGTCTCTTGAGAAAAGAAAGGTATTTTAATTTTGGAGATATCTAAAGATATCTAAAAATTCTAAATTCTTGCGTTTAATCTATTTTAGTATTATTTTGATTAAAAAAATTGTTTCCGAGTATACCGTCTTGCGATATTGGAAAGTCGTCTGATACGATGTGAAATTTTACAGGTATTTTAAATGGTGTTAAAGTGATTTCTCCGTAAGTATATACCGGATAGTTGTGTTTATACTGCTTAATTTTAAAATATTTGATCAATTAATTTCTACGTCTTTGTGTACATATTTCTCTTTAACGTTCGGTCCGGATCTTGTGTCTAATAACAACATTATGAGCGGTATTGAATCGGCTAATTTTATTTGAACTATGGATAAACGGCCGTGTTTGTCAAGATTTATCGTCACTGGATGTATGTCTGTTTCGTCGGAATTTACTTGGACGCGGAGCCCATTGCTGCGACAGGGTGTGAACCTCGTTTGGTCCCCTGTTGCACATCCGTCTTCGAGGAGCCGGTAAAGTTTCCTTGATTGTTTTCTTTTCTACGATTATTACTCGCGATATGTAACTCGAAGTTTTCTAAGAAATGACCCGGTTCTTTATAGTATCGGCAAAACGAACCGCTGATTGATCGATACTGATTTAAACGGTATTCTTTGGCGGTATGACTATAATTGTTGCAAATTTGACATATTGTTCTAAGTGGTTGAGAACGATTGCGTTGTTCATTTTGCTTCTTTCAACAATCTTTCGCAGAATGACCGGTCTTATCGCACTACTGACAAGTCACGGGTAATTTATTATTTCGATTCAAATTGTTATTCGATCTACAATCTTTCGCGTTATGGCCTGATTTCGAGCACAATTGCCAGGTGACGCGATTTTCTTGCACTACGTTTATACATTGACGCGCTCGCGGTTCGCGAAGGCGACATTTATCGGCACTATGTTCACGCTTTTGGCAAATTTGACAAACTAAAATCTCGAGTCCTAAATCACCATGTTTATTTTGGGAAAATAACTCGAGTTTTTGGAAACTTCCAGCTGTGTGGCCCTCTTTATGCATATTTGGCAAGTTTGTAACGGGGCCGCCGTGTTATGCGCGGCTCGCCCGGCCTTCTGCCTGCCGGACAGCTCGGTCAGACCAGGATTCGGGTGAGGGGAAGGAAGAGATTGCGACACGTTCGGTTTGCTGTAATTCAATGATAATATATTCTGAAACTAAACTATTTACAATGTCTTAACGACGCGGCTCGAAGCCCTTACGGTCTGGCGGTTCCGCGGCCTGTAATTGGCGCGCGTTTGCTATCGCTAGTCGATTGCGGCTGGCGTGGAAACGGTGCTGGAACCTACTCACTAAGAATGGCATATATAATGCCGAGAAGACGCGGGGCTCGAGGCCCTGACGGATAGGCGGTTCGCGGCCCGTGATTAGTGCGCGCGTACGGTTGCGGGTCGGTCTCTGCCGACGCGGTTACGGAACAGAATCTTACTTACTAAGGGGGAACGTATTTACAATGTCAAGACGACGCGGGGCTCGAAGCCCTTACAAGTTAACGATTTGCGGTTTGTGATTGGCGCGGACGTACTGTCGCTTATCGGTCTCGGCCGATGCGGGAGCGGGACGGAAACCTACTTGCTAAGACAGGAGGGACGCGAGTATATACAGCGAGGGGTATTCGGTTACGAGGACGCGGTGCGCGGGCGCGTAGGGTCGTGGCACAACGTGGTGCACGCGGTCGGCGGGTCAGGACGGCTACGGGGTAGCGAGAGATGTCCGGGTACGCCGTGAGAACGGCGGTTGCGGCGAGCCGTGAAAACGGCTTTCGGCGGGCTGTGAGAACGGCCGAGGGGACGGTCGGTGTACCTGGGCCAATGCCCCGGGCACGGTCGGTGCGGGAACCTTCCGAGTCAGCACCTCGGAGAGGCCAGGATAGGGCTGCCCGAGTCAACACCTTGGGAGGTAACGGTCAGGATTCCCCCCGAGTCAACACCTCGGGAAAGAAGGATCGGGTTTCCCGAGTCAAACACCTCGGGGGAAACGTCGATGGCTCGAGTCAGCTCCTCGAGCGGGTAATGTCGGGGCACGGGTGTCTTCCCAAGTCAGCACCTCGGGAAGAAGGAGTTTTGATTCCGAGTCAGCACCTCGGAGATCGGAGTCGGTATGCTTCGAGACAACGCCTCGAAGGTGGGTTGTTGGTTCCGAGTCAGCACCTCGGAGACCTAGGAATGCTTCCGAGTCAACACCTCGGAGAGCGGGATGGGAAAGGACTGGGTCGGAGCCGGTTTCGTTCGCCTTATATACCCGGCGGCGGCCCGAGCTCGGTCCGGGGCGCGGTGTGCAGTGCGCGCAGGCCCGCGAGTGGGGTTCTGCGCCGGCACGGTACGATTTGCGATTGCGGCGCTTGTGGTCCCTAGACTTAGGGCGCGTTTGCAAGACTCGGTGGCGAGTGTATATGGTGTAACACTTTCGGTGCGGTTTAACGGCTAATTGCGGACGGGTAATAATACTATGCTGTAGATATCTGTATAGATATAAATATATTATGTGTAAATATATATTACATTGTTAGGGTGACGGGGTGCCCGTCATATCCCCCTTCTCCTTCAAGACGAAACCCCCGGGTCAGGTATAAATCGGGCGGTGGTGATCCTGCCCTGGCGATCCCACCGCAGGACCCAATGGTCTCCCGTCGTCCTGGCCCTGTATCGACGCTGATGGTGCACCGCCCCGGCAGGTACCTTTAGAGTCTGTCTGGTGACCTCGACAAAGACGTATCCTGCGGAAGCCTTGGTTATGGAGGACGTGGACGTGGTGGCAGCGTTGGTGGGGTCTGTACTGGTGGTTGCGGTGACAGCGGTGGCCCTGGTGGTAGCGGTGGTCACAACGAGGGTTGAGGGGGCAGTTTTGACGGCCGTAATGGCCGTTGTTGTAGTTGTGCTGGTGGCAACGGCGGTTGCGGCGGTTGTGCCGATCTCGATGGCCGTTGTGACAACTGCGGGGTTACCCGGAGTCCTGGTGGTAGTGGCTGGTGCGGCGGTAGTTGGTCCGGCATGCGCTCGTCGTGGCCGTTTCTGGGGAGCAACGCCCGGATCTGTTAGTGTGGCCCCGTAGTGTGTTTCGGTGGCTCGGGCCCTTTTTCGAGGTCTCGGCTCGGATGGTGGGGTCTCAATTAGGATGGCCCGACGAGCCGGGGTCACCGGTCTCCCGGGCCTGGTTTGGTTCCGTATCGTCGGGTCCAACGGGCGCAGAGAAACCCAGCCTCGCGTTGTCACCTTCCTTTGGCCGGCGAGTAACGGTGGTGGCATTGCTGGCGGCTCGGTATCGGCACAGCACTGCTCAAACAGTGCCTTGAATGCGGAATCTAATGTGTCGTCTTTCTGTCCCAACATCCTGTAGATTACTGAACTGTTTTAACCGGCTACTGTGTCGTCACCTCGGTAGATGGAGCGGGGTCTGTCTCGGGACCTCCTATTGGCTGTCATTGTCGCGGCTATTGGTGTGGGCGGTGCTGGCCTGGTTCACTGGCGCGGCGTGTTTGGTGTTTGGGGTGGGTGGCGCTGCTGACGCGGTTTGTTCGGCGGGTGGACAGAGCTTAACCTGACTGACGTGGATATTTCTCGCACTTTTTCCGCGGCTATCCCGTAGGTGGACTATCACAGGGGAGAGGGTGCCGGTGACCGTAAATGGTCTTTTATAGCGCGGGAGTAATTTTGCGGCTTTACCCTGGGCTTTAACCGACAGTTCATGATTCCTCAGAAGGACGGTATCCCCCACGTGCGGTCGCCATTCCCGTCGTCGGAGGTTATAGTGCCCAGCTTGCCTTTGGAAAGCGCGGGCCAGGTTAATGCGCACTAGCTCGTGCGCGGCGCGGAGCTGCTCGGTGCGTTTTGATACGCTCGGTGCTTTATTCAGCCTGCCTGTCGGAGGGCATCCCGGGGATCGCAATTCGCGCCCATGATTTAAGAACGCGGGAGTATATCCGGTGGACTCGTGCGATGCGGTGTTCATCGCGAACTGCATCTCCGGAAGGTACCGATCTTAGGTACGTTGGTTACGGCCCGTATATTGTGTGAGCATGGTCTTGATGACCCGATTTTGCCGCTCTTCGAGGTTACACTGGGGCGTGTACGGTGGAGTTCGTCGGGCTTTGATCCCGGCGTCGCGGAGCATATCGCGGAACTCCCGGCTAATGAATTGCCGCCCGTTGTCGGAAATTAAAGTTTCTGGCGCCCCGTGGCGCAGAACTACGCTCTCATAAACGCCCCGGGTTACGGCGGTTGCGGTTGCTTTACGGAGTGGCCGGATCTCCGTCCACTTCGTAAACTTGTCTTGGGCTGCCAAAACCCATACGTGCCTGGCGCTTGATCGCGGTAACGGTCCCATCAGGTCCACGGCCACTATCTGCCACGGGTGTTTGGCGGAAGTAGCGTGCATGTGCCCCGGCGTGCCCTGTTGCGAGGGCTTGTGCTTGTTGCACGAATCGCAGGCCTTGACATGCTTGGCGGCGTCACGGAACATGCCGGGCCAATAGTATGCCCAGGCGAGTCGGGCTATGGTCTTCGTGATACCCAGGTGTCCGGCGGTGGGCGTGTCATGATTGGCGTGGAGAATTTGTTCCCGGCTTCCGGTCGGTACGCATCTTTTCCACTCCTCACCGGTATCGTCCTTATTAAGGGAGTATAGGATGCGACGGTACAGCTGGTTTTGCCGTATGCAGTAATCCGGATGGTTGTCCGGATTATCTACAACAGCTTGGTACATTCGGCGGTACCACTTGCAGTTACCCGCGGGGCCAACGGCGCACGTTTCCTCGATGGCCTCTATGGGATGGCGGGAGAGGATATCCGCGACTTGTTTTAGCGCCCCCCTTCGGTAGCGGACCTCGAAGTCGTATTGCTGCAATTCGAGGGCCCAACGCGCGAGACGGCCGGTCGGACTATCTAGTTTTTGCAGCCACTTCAGGGCCTGGTGGTCGGTGATCACCACGAAGTGGTACCCCTCTAAATATGCGCACATCTTACGGATTCCCCAAATCACAGCAAGGCACTCCTTCTCGGTCACGCTGTAATTTTTTTCGGCGCCGTTGACGGTACGACTCGCGTACGCGACTACCCGTTCCTGGTCACCATGGTATTGTGTTAACACAGCCCCAAGCCCAGTTTCGGACGCGTCGGTCTGCAAGAAAAACGTCTTGCTGAAGTCGGGGCAGGCCAGAACCGGCGCGGTAGTGAACGGGAACTTCATCGGGAACTTTTCCGAAAAGTTCCCGATGAACCGGCGGTACCACGAAAGCATCCCCAGAAACTGGCATACTTTGCGTACGTTTCGCGGCGGGGAGATGCGCGTGATAGCCTCCGTTTTCTCGGGATCGGTGCGGATACCGTCGCGGGTGACCAGGTAACCCAGATACCGGAGCTGGTTGGCTCCGAAACGACACTTTTCCGGGTTAATCCGTAATTTTGTCCGGCGGAGACGGTCAAATACTTGCCGGAGATGCCGCAGGTGGTCGTCCAACGTCTGGCTCACGATAATAATATCGTCCAGGTAGACGAACACGTGCGGCTCGAGTTCGGGCCCGAGAATAATGTCGAGTAGCCGTTGGAAAGTGGCTGGTGCGGAATGCAGTCCAAAGGGCATTACCTTGAACTGCATTAAACCGCGTCCCGGAACGGTGAACGCGGTTATCGGTCGGCTTTCGGGAGCGAGAGGCACCTGCCAATACCCGTTCTTCAGGTCTATTGTTGACAGGTACCTCGCGCCGCAGAGCTTATCCAGGGTGGCCTCCACCTGCGGTAGTGGATAGGCGTCTTTTTCGGTAATCTCGTTCACCTTCCGGAAGTCAATGCAAAATCTCGGACGGCCGTCCTTCTTTTTTGCAATGACCACCGGCGAGCTCCACGGGCTATTAGACGGCTCTATGACCCCGGCGCGTTCCATCTCCTCGATCTCCCGATCAATTAGTGCCTGCATAGCAGAATTTCGCGGCCGGTACCTCTGTTTGATCGGGACAGAGGTTTTTAGTCGGATACGGTGTTCGGTAACGGAGGTCGGTCCGGTAACGGTGTCGAATTTCGGTAATTCGGCGGCTAGGAATTTCCAGAATTCCTTGGCTTCGTCCTCGGCGGCGGTAGCGCTTCCGCAAACGGCGGACTTTTGGCGCTTTGGTGGTGCCGGAATCCCGATATTTAATTCCACCATTATGTCCACCCCAATTAGGATATCCACGGTCAGATCGGGCATCACGCCGAATAGCTGCACGGTCTTTGTCCGCCCGATCTGCATCGGTATGCTATACCACTCGTGGATTGGTGTCTCAGCGCCATTGGCCAATCGGATTGGCATGGCTTCGTCCTGAGCGCGGTACCTATTTTCGTGGCAATGTCGCCCGACTTCCTCGGTAATAAAGGAGCGCGACGACCCAGAGTCCAGGAGCGCCGAGAATTTACGCCCCAGGATACTAACTGTAACCATTGGTCGCGGGTTAAACACGATGTCGAATTCGGCCGGGCCTACTCTTTTCCGTTCCCGGCCGCGGGCCAGTTTCCCGGTGGGTGGCAATTGCGCGTTAATACTCCGGTCTTCCCACAAGAGGAACAAAATTTCCGGAACGGCCGCTTGCACTCGGATTTCTGGTGGCCACGCTGCCCGCAATTCCAACAGCACTTGCTACGCTTATAGGTTGGATTGATCATAGCGTTTTTGGCCTCGGCGGCGGCGGTGCTGGTGGAACTGGGGCCGGTTTTCTTTCGCGCGGTTCGTGCCTGATAGTCGGCCTTGTTACGCTCAATGCGATCATATTCGGCCATCCGGTGCAGTAACTGAGCTACGCTCTTAAGATCGGACCGCGGTAGGTACATGTGGTACTTCGGATTCATATTTTCGTAGATCCGGTCTAACTGCTGGACCGCGGTAAGCCCCCCATGTCGGCGCATTAGTGTCTGTAACGCGGTCACGTATGCGGGGAATGGTTCGTCCGGCCCCTGTATCCGATCGCGGATCTCTTTGTCTAACGCGGCCTGGGTGGAATGCGGGCAATAACAAAGCCGGAAGTCCGCGACAAACTCGTCCCACGAGTCCCAAAAATCCCGATTATTACGGTACCACAGGAGCGGCTCCCCGGTGATCAGCTCGGGTAAACACCGCAGCAGCTGATCATGTGTGAGTCCATACCCGCAACGGAGTTCCTCCACCCGTTCAAGAAACGCGAGCGGATCTTTGCCGGTAAACCGGCATCCCCATTTCCTAACGAGATTCATGGTTTCGCCGGCGCGAGCTGGCAACGCGTTGGGTTCTACCTCGTCCATTTCGCTAGTTTCGGCGGCACGCGGGGGCGGTCGATCGGTCAGGTCGGGGTTCCTATCGACAAATTCGGTCGGGTGACTGTCGGAGTAACTTTTTAGTCGACGGCGCAAGTCGTCGATGGATCCGAATGCGTCTATCCTAAATTAATTCGCAAGTTCTACTAACTGTTCTTTTGATAGAGTGTGAATCCACGCTTTCGTGCGTGGCATCACGCCCTCACGTGTCGCAATGTCAACCGGGCTAAAATTTTAACGGTCCCTGTTCGGGCGCCATGTAACGGGCTAATTGCAGACGGGTAATAATACTATGCTGTAGATATCTGTATAGATATAAATATATTATGTGTAAATATATATTACATTGTTAGGGTGACGGGGTGCCCGTCACAAGTTTCTTGTTTATGGCTTGCGTCTTGTCAGTACTCGAGTTAACGTGTTTTCCCTGGCGTATGTCATTACCAAGTTAACTGGCAATGTATCATATATGATCAAAAAATAATCTGGTCACTTCTACTTATGTATCATATACGTTCAAATGGAATAACTTTCTTGATTTTCAAACGATTTGAATGAAACTTGATATATAATGGTTTTTGGGGTCGCTGATACTGAATTTAACATTGGAATTGTAAAATTCAATACGGCAGACTCAAAACGGCTGACCCAACATGACTGCCAAATATTAAAATATTATCGGGATTTAGAAAAAATTGTATATAGGGGTTTTTGGGGTCGCTGAATCTGAATTTAGCATTGGAATTTTTAATTTCAATATGGCAGACTCAAAATGGCTGTCAAATCTGAAATCAGATTTTCAAGAAAGAAAGAAAGAATTCAGGTATAAAATTATTCAAAACTGTTTCGTAGAAAATAAAAAAACTAAAAAATTACCCCTCTAAACCCTTATTTATTCCGCAATAAAAGCGACAGAACAAAAAAAATGTTTAATAAAGAATTAAAAAAACTCACCCCTAAATTCTATTGTTTAGGGGTTGAAGAGTATCAAATCAAAAAAATAACTCTCGAAATCGATTCAGCGACTCAAAAAACTCTTGTATACCAAATCTTGTAAGATTCACTTAATTTTTTTATGTTGCCAGTTCGAGCATGAATAGTAAAAAAAGCCCTGCCAGTTAACCGGTTAATAGTGCGTAGTTCCCTTTCTATTCGTAATAGAAAGGGAACTACGTCAGCTACAGTTCTCTGAACATCCAAATTTCTGGAGATTCGTTGTTCAATCTCCGGTTTCAATCCACGTATAAAACATTTGCACATATCTTTCTCTAAATCTGTTTTAAGGTTTTGAATACGCGAGCTCTCATCTGCTCCTTCATAAGCTTCTAATATCTGTTTACCTAGCATTTTTACTCTTCGCATAAGTAATTACATCTTTGTTGCCTTTTTGATAAATACATCCTAATTCTCCTTGCAATTGATACACGCTTTTAAGAGAACCTACTATCCGCGTTCTTATGACTTTTGTAAATTGACTTTCTGCTTCTTTTGGAAGCATAGATTTAGCTTCCTCGCATCTTTCGATAAAATAATTCAATATTTGTTCCATCAAAAAAAAGTACGGCTTCAACTACGTATTTAAGGGTAGCGAAAGGGTTAGAAGCTCGATGCGCCAGGATCTTAAGAGGGTACTGGATATAGACTATAGAGACCTGTAAACCGACGTTTCTCCTAAGTCCTTTGAAATCGTATTTACTGCATCAAATCTAAAATGCTTCTACAGAAATAAACAAATAGTGCTAAGAATTAACGCTTGTTCTTTAGAATGTCAAAATTCAGCACAAATTTTTTCTTATACAGTTTCCTTCTATAACCTCACTATATAGTCATGTATGTAAAATTATTTCTAAGCTTATGTACATATTTACAATGAACAAGCGCCACAGATACGACAAAAACGAATCTACTGAGACATTCAGATATGGTATGACAATCTAATTGATGAGAACAACGTCTTAGTGTGATGACAGTATAGGTTATCATATGCTATCATTATAAATAAAAAAAGAGTTTCAAAAGGCATTATATATTTATTGTCAAAAGCACTAAATAGTTGTTTATATGTATTTGCTTCTATAAAACCACTTTTTATGTCATGCAGTAACAAAACTTAAAAATTAGAGAAATTTATGTTTTTAAAACGTCGGTTTACATGTCTCTGTCCAGTTTCCAGGCCGAGCTCCAATACACTCTTAAGCTTAGTATCGTTTATATCTACTAAATCTCTTTTTGTATCAGGTATAGTCAGTGTATAACTTTCGTTGTCAAGCAAACCGGATGGACCGACGATGGTTTGATCATTATCGCTAAATCTCGAAGTCGATTGTAACAGTGCGCGAGGTAATGATGTGAATGAAGCAAAAGGGTTAATAATACTTTCGTCAAGCTCATCGCGCGAAGCACACACCGTTTGTTCGTCTTTGTCGGTCATGGACCTCGTAGTCATTTCTATTCCTCAAATTTGCGTTATTACATCCCGGACAAGCCCCCACAATTTCAATGAATCTGTTACATCCTGAGCCTGTGATTACGGTCGGGAATTAGTGGTAGTACGCAACAGACGCACTGACACATTCAAGCAAACGTGAAGTCTGTCTCGGCACACTGACACAAAGAAGGAAGTCAGGAATGCGCGGGTCGAGCGAGACAGTTCGGCAACACAGACAGGCCAACGGAGTTACCCAATTTTTCTCTGTCTAACGTATTCTCACTCGTCGGTTCCTTTTTAGGTCTAAGACGCAAGTCTCAATTACCAAGAACGGAACCACGCGATTTAACGAGAAATAAACGAGTTGTTTAATGAGTGTGGTTTACTAATAGTTTGTTAGTTAGACGAGGTCCATAAAAGTTAAATTAATTAAAGCCGGATTTGTTACAAATATTATCATAATTTTTTAAACTAACCAATGAATATAATTGGTCTTGAAGCGCCGTTCGCTAAATATGCGAAAAATATGTCTGTATATATATATATACATATATATATATATATATATATATATACATATGTGTACAAATATAAACAAATTCACATTTTCATGTGAGTTTTTGAATTGTAATTTCAATTCTTTTAAATCATATAGGATGCTAGATCCAAGTGCTTCGGTGGCCTAACAGGGAAAGCGACGGCCCGGAAAGCCGGAGATTCCAGGTTCGACTTTTTGCTGAGGAGTTTTTTTCGCAATATTTTAAATTAATTTGGGAGGGTATCCGGGATCCTTTATATACAAAATGCAAATAATCTTGTATAAATGGTTACTGAAAAGCAAAAAGAAATTATTATCTGTTTTATGCAAGATCATCCCGAGTTTGGTCGGGGACGTTTACGATATAATAGCGAAAATAAACGAAAAATTGTAAGTATATTATAAATGGTAATTATATTTCTTATATTAATTAGATATTTATATATAAATGTTCCTTTATAAATATTGTTTTTGTGTAAGTTTTGTTTTTCATTTTTATCTTATCTAAATTTAAATGTATATAGGATGAACTTTGGGAGAAATTGTCTACGATATTAAATACCGCGGCGTGTGGACCATATAAATCTGCTAAAGAATGGTCTAAGGTAATCTTTATGGTATACTAATAATTTATATAGTTTTTTATACTACAAAATGTCAAAGCAAGTTTATTGGTTCTTATTTTACTATATCAAATTTTTTTAGTTATTGCTCACACTAAATTTATTACGCTTTGTTTTTTAGACATGGAGAGATTGGAAATCTAATACTTTAAAAAAAGTTGCTAAACATAAGACTTATATGATGAGCACTGGTGGTGGTTCATCGAAACATCTACAGTTAACTGGTATAGAAAAAGCTTTAATAGATTTTTTGACACCAGATGCTAGTGGATTAACAGGAATACCAGAAGGTGGAATTGAAGATATAATGTCAAGTTCTAGTTATAATGAACTTTCTGTATTGTCATATAACATAGAATTAGAAGAAACACAAGAAATGTCTTTAAATGAAATATCAGAAATGGATTTATATCAAATGCAATCTTGTACTCTACAGAAGAAACATGCACAACTTGAAAATAATAAGAAAATTTGGGTATGTATATAAAAAATTATTACAATTACTGTGTGTGTAAAATGTTGTTTATTTTAGAAATAGAAATTAATATATATTTAATATATTTTTCCTTTTACTTAATAGGATTCAATAGATTCACCACAGTCTTGTACAAAACAAAAAAGACAACTAGTTGTAGCTAAAAATATCCAATCAAATATAGGAAGAGAGAGATATTTTGATTCATAAAAAGAATATACAAGATATACAAATTGAAAATAAAAACAATATATCGGTATATATAAAACAGTATTATAGATACACATACATATTGTTTTATAATCATAACAGATTTGTGATATATTATTGTGATCACTATTTGGTATTTGTTTTATTTTTGGTAATTGATAGGAACATCATGAAACAAGAGCTTTTTCGAAGCACCTCATAAATAAGCAAAATATTCAGAAGGTATGAAAATTATAGTATATAATTTTATAATAGTAATATTTTTTATTTAATAATAGTTTATTTAATAACTAATATTTTTAATAGTAATATTTTTAAGTAAATTTTTATATATTATCTAGATGTAAAAAAGCCACGACTCATGGCAACTGCAATTGATTTGCTAGAAAAAAAATCTTCTACATTTGAAAACATTAAACAAAAAATGTTGGAATTAAAACAAGAAAAATTGAAATTAATAAAGAATTAACTATTAATAAAGAAATACTGCAACAGCTGCAAAATATGAATAATCAAATATCATATTTGAGAGAAGAATTAATTGGACAATACTTACAAGAAAAGTTTTAAAATATTAAAGATGCATTATCTATGCTGTGATGAATACGTATATTATTATTCTTATTCAGTTTATTTTGTTGAAGACTGTATATTATTTAAGTATTACGTAATTTAAAACTTGAGGTTTTTATAAGTCTATTTTAATGGGGTTGAGTGTTTAGGTCAGCAGCAATGGTGGATAGCAGCAGTGGTGATAGCAGCAAAAGGATGGCGGCCGAGGTGTGGTTCTTTTGATGAAGTTTAATGTTCCAAAAATTAGGTTTTTATTCCGAGGTATTTACAGACTATTTACAAGGTATACTTGGCTCTGACAAGAGCCGGTTTGTATAATTGGATGTGCCGAATTTCTCCGTCGAGTTTTGCGATGCCGTGATCGATCTCGTCTGCTGCGAGAGTGAGCTCTCCTGGTACTGGGCGATCGATGTCTGGAACGGCTTCTCGCTCTATGCTGCCGCTTCTTCTCCGGTTTGCTCTGCGGGATGATCTCGCCGGTGATCTCGGTCTGTACTGCTGTGGAGATAGCTTTCCGTGGCAATCGTTCCCATTCACTGTCGCTCGACTGCGTGGACTGATCTTTATATACCAGTCGTTCTCTCTGCACCCCTCTATGTACGCAAGGTGGGAAGTGTCTGCGTCGATTTGTGAATCCTTTGGCGTGGAGGAGAAGGTATTGGTGAGATGAGCGGTGGAAGAACCAGGCTGTCTCTAGGTGACGTGTATCTCCGGACCCTGATGTCCCACTGTACCAGCAGGGCTCTAGGAGGCCGCGTTCGCCGAGGCGAAGGTATGTTGTGAGGTCGGAGTATCCACGGCCGGAACGACTCTTCTATTGGTCCAGTGGATTCCGCTTTCTGATTGGTCGCCTCTGGTTCTGCTACTCCAAATGGTTCCGAGATGAAGACCGCTCCGAGGTGTACCCCTGGGGATCGTGGAGGCGTTGGTCTAATGATCCGGACCGCTGAAGCGTAGCTGGGTGCTTCGGGATTAATGCCGCTGGTCTTCTGCTTCGATCCCGCTCACTGTACGGCGATAGATATGCGCCGAGCGGGTCCATATATGTAGACGCCGCGGCAATAGATACTTCCGCGCGACACTCGCGGTCATGCGCCACGTAGCGGCGGCGCGCGAACTGCGCGTCCTGCCGTACGTAACTTTATTTTTCTGGTGGTGGTTTTTCTGACCGCCACATCTATAATACGAGGTCTTTGTCTTTCAGTAAGCAAGTCTTATTGTAACTTTATAATTCGTAAAAAACATTGAAGGCATAAGCAGACAAAATATCTTACATATTAATTAAGTTTATTTTTTCTTTTGGACACCAAGTCTGTTTTACAAATAATGAGATTAGTTACAAACGAACTTATTGCATACTAAATATGTGATATATTGCTGCAATCATATCATAAATATGAATTTTATTTCAATTAAGATAATGTTAGATAACTATGTTAGATGACTATAATTGTCAAGAGTTACTTTTTTACTTGTCATAAGTAAAGTAAATGTACTATATAAATGTATTTGTGCCAGTATTTTTCTAAAAGTTAGAGTATTTCTTTAAAAAATTTCCAAAGAATAAGATATTCAGTTTATTTTTTTATATTTATATTAAAAAATATAAAGCGGTGCAATTAATAAATTAACATATTAAGAAAATATTTAAACTTTATTGTTCATAAAACTATGTATATACATATGTACATCGAACAATAAAATTATTCTGCAAAATACCACCGAACAATGTCTCTTCTTATTTGTTCTGCAGTATTATTTATATTATCATATAGTAATGGTAACTCATAATCCACTTCTTCCAAATATATTTCATCTGGAAGAATTTTCCACTTTATAGCAATATTGTGCAAAATACAACACGCATTTATAATATATGCTGAAAAAAGTAAACAAAAAACAATTTATAATATAAACATTTAATATATTATATATTTAACATATAAATATATTGTAATACTGTATTTTTTTCTTATAATCTAAATTATATCTAATACCTGCAAATTCTGGCTTATAATGCAATGCTCTTTCTTTTCTTAAACAACGCCATCGTCCTTTTAAAATTCCAATACATCTTTCTACTGCAGAACGTGCTTTAATTATGTGTTCATTATAGTTTGCTTCCGGTGATCCTGCTGGCGGATTCTTAAACGGTTTCAAAAGAAATGGCATGAGTGGATATGCAGCATCTCCTAAAAAAGTATATTAAAACAACATATATACATATATGATACATATATCAACAAAATTTAAAAAATAGAATTTTACTTTTACTTTATCATAATCAATATTAAAGAGTGTGACATGCATGAATATTAAACAATGAATAATATCTTACNTATAAGCCAAGAACTTTTTTCACCTGCTTCTTGTTGTCTTTGTAAATAATAAAAAATACTCGAAGATTGAAAAACTCTTGAATCATGTGTTCTTCCTCCATGCATTGCGTTTACTGCCAATATTTTACTATTATATGAAGAAATCTAACAAAACAAATANTATAAACATAAATAATTATATTACTATTATAAACATAAATAATATTTCTANATAATTACTCATTGTATTTAATATTATTATAAAACAATATTTGCATTGTTTATANTAAATATCTCTATTAGGAACTAAGGTATTTTTATTAATACATACAATCATCATATTTATGGAATGATACAGTTTTCTGTTAATAAATAAATGTTCTCTTTCACTGTGTGGTGGAAAAATAGCTATGTGACTTCCGTCAAGAACGCCGATTACTCCAGGAAATCCAGTTTTTTCAAAAACTTTATAATGTATGTTAAATTTAAAATAGATTATAAAAATATTTTATACTAATTGTAAAATAAATCACGAGAAATATAACATCTAAATATTTGTTACGTTTAATAGTATCTAAAATGTGTAAGAAAATGTTTACAAAAAAATTTGTACTATTTAAGGAATA
>NW_018021397.1:14342-21587 GCF_002006095.1 Pseudomyrmex gracilis | reverse complement strand
GTTGGTAAGAACCGGATGCAAGAAAATGAAGTGTGGCAAATATCTAAAATTATATAAATTAAAAAAACAAATACAATATAACCACATAAGAAAAGTAAGAGAAATAATCATTACTTACTTGTAAATGTGGAGGAATTGCAGTTCTTCTTTTTGGAATTGGCATAAAATTTATTANCTCATCTATTAANTGTAAAACTGCTATTTTAGGTAACCTGAAACATACAAACATTACATAATATGTATGTTTATGATATAAGATTCTATATATAATATGTATACATATATATATATATATATATATATATATATGCATGTTATTGCATATATATATATGTATATATATATGTATATATGCAATATTATTTTTAAAATAGGACGTAAGTTTTTTATATACTTAACCTGTACAATTTAATAAATGTCATTTCGGGTACATCAAATGGATCTTGACTATCCCTTAATATTTTTCTTATTATATTAAATTTCTTTTGACGAATTTTGTTTTCATATTCTTCATCATCTGCTATTAATCCTAGAAGAATGTACTCCATCGCTTACTAAACAGGCTAAACCAACAGTTACTGCTCACTTTCGACACAATTTCGACACATTTAGACATAATTCGACATAAAATTTCTTGTCGAGCAATCTCACATGAGAATTTTCGCATTTTCACTATGATGAAAATTATCCAATCAAGCGAGAACTCACTTTTATGATTTTCACTAGACTTCGTGATACACAATCGACCCCCAGGTCGCAGGATTCGCAGTGTGGCTCGCAAGCTCGCTCGCAGGCGGCAGCAGAGATGCCAACTCGGCCACGCTTACAGCAAGCAGCAGCGCGTGGAGGGGATACGCACACAGGCGAGCAGCCGTGTACGTGTGCGCTCGGCGCTTCGGTCCGCTTCGGGCGGTAGAAGAGAGCAGATATATAGAACCGCTCTCTTTCTATTCCGATGTATAGCTATAGCTAACGCTGCGAGCCGCGAGAATCATGCCTGGCCTGTTTGTTCGGTCTCGCTCGTATGTTTTTTCTCTCTTCCTCACTTTCTTTCTCTCTCTCTCTCTCTCTCTCTCTCTCTCTCTCTCTCTCGCTCTCTTTCTTGTTCTTATACTACTTAAAGAAAAATAAAAATAAAATTGAATTATTATTGTATGATTTTATTTATAAATATGAAATAATTAAAGAAATCATAAAGAAAAAAATAACTGATAAATAAATTGATATCGAACAAAAAATCAGAGAAATATGCATATATAAAATTGAAATTTAGTTATATCGATATTAAATAATTACTCGATAAATTGAATATATTAAAAAGTAATAATTAAAAAACAAATAATTATAACACTTTTGCCGAAATTATTAGCATAATAAATATTACACAACATAATAATACATTTAAATTCTTTTCATTATTTTATACTATCGATTATCAAATATTAAGGACATAAAATAACCAAACAAACTATGAAATTATTTTTTATCATTTATTACAACTCATATTAAAACAAGACATTAATTTCTAATAATGCACTTTGCCAAACGCTGTGCTTTAATTAATACAGAAAGAAAAACAATGTATATAAAATGTATACAAAACAAAATAAACCAATAAGATATAAATTTAACAAATATTTTAAGCGTATCTCCATATTCACGCAAATGTTAATGACATTTTTGTATTTGTTGAACAGTGAAATAAACGCTTATGATTAATAACTTCTAGTTTACAATTGACTATGGATGTAATATTGCGTCCGTTTACTGAACAATCAGACATGATCGGTTAATTTTTTTTGTAGATCACATTTGACTTTTTAGCGAGCGATCGTACTACATGTCAATAAACACAAAAGTTATTTAGCAATTTAGCATTGTGTGCCGTAATCTTAACACTTAGCTAACCGAATGGGATTTTTCTGCTTAAAGCGGGGTAATGATAACTTCAGGTAATGATCGCTTCTACATTGTTTTCGATAGAAACCATGATATCTTATTTATAATAGAAATAAAATATGCATCGGCGCATATAATTCATTCTATATACACACAAAAATGTGCAAAATTATAAAATCTGACTTATCACTCTTTACGTAGAGCAGTGCACATAACATTCTACAATATCGGCGATATTAGTCGTTCAGTTTAAAATATGAAATTAATTAAATGTATAGTTAATTTTAATCGTACTTCATACATTCTAGTTTTTGCAAAAGAAAAGATTTATTATTATTGTAATGTGACTTTCATTTGTCTTTTTGCTGTGTAATAAAAAAGGATACATTTTTCTATGTAATAAGAATAAAATACTTGCATTAAGAAAGTAAAGTAGAATAGATAGCATATAGATTGAATTTTATATTGTAACAATAATAATATACAAAATGTAGAAAAGCAGAAGAGGGAGGAGTTGGTAGTTTGTCACTTTCGTAATATGTATAAAACCGTATTTGTCTGTGTAAATTATATTTTATTATATATTTGAATAATTTAAAATTTGGACATTTTAGCAATACATAAATTTAATAAAAAAAATAAATAAACATTTTACAAAAATATATATTGTTATATTGTTATATATTGTTATATTGTTTCTAGAATGCATATTATAACATTTTAATGTCCTTGTCTCATTCAAGCGATATCTTTCCCGTGTAATCTATTAGTAATTTTGGTACTTTTTTTGGATTATGAAAACACATAATATATTATGTCAACAAGCTTAATTTAATCATAAAAATATTCGCTATTGTTTTCAAAATAGCAACGTAGACAACTCAAATTGCGCTACTTGTGGTTCATGTGACAGTTGACAATAAGATTTTTCCAACAATATATAATATGCCTTCTTGCCAGTGTCATGTATTATTTCCAACGCTATCTCCCAAAAAAGTGCCAAGCTTTGTAATAACTTAATAATGATACGCCCGAGATCCGCGCGCGGCGCATTTTCCGCAAAACTGTTTCACCAGATTCGGAAAAGGTGCTATTTGCGCTATTTGCATCATTTTATCTTTTTTTACGTGTAAGGAACGAAAAAGATAGAATAACGCGAATAGCGCTAATAGCATCTCACCGAACCTAGCTTTTTGTTGTGCTTCATCAACAAAGTCTTGCGTTTTTTTCTTCAACGTTTTACTGTTTTAGAGAGCTTTTTGGTATATATAATATTTCTTTTTACGTCTTTTTACAACTTTTTCTTTTTTTTCTTTCTTCACATTTCAATAATTCTGTATTTTACTTTCCTCTTTTTATCTTTCTTTCGCACTTCTCATTTCATTCTTCTTATTGTCTGTCTTTGCTTCTCTTCTTTCTTTCTTTCGCATTTTCGTTTCTATTCTATTTATCTGCGATGGAAAACACAAAAATCAATAACTAAGCAAAAATTTATAGAGGCTTGGCTCAGCGATGATCGCTACAAGTCTTGGATATGCAAAGTATCCAATGACTGTACTAAATATTATTGCAATATATGCAATAAAACTTTCTCGTGTGGCTCATCGCACGTATCCAGGCATGCGGATTCTGCGTGTCACAAAAATAAAATTAAAAAAACCTGTGCAGATGATAGGGACAAAAAAAATAAAAGACATAAAAAAAACGATTTCAATCACAATGGTTGGAAGTAAATGAATTCCGATCGTGGTTATGCGAAGTCCCGAACAATAAAAACGCGGCATTCTGCAAAATTTGTAATAAAACAATTACTGGTGATCTTTCAAACACAGAGCGACACGCAGAATCCAACGGGCATATCGATAAATTGAATAGAAGCGATGTAACAACAAACAAATGGGATGATGATTTGATTACGCAAACTGATGAATCTCTTTTGTCATTTGATAAGCGGAAAAAATCTGCAGAGATTCGATATGCTGCTCTCATTACTGAAAAAAATATTCCGCATCACACTGCAAAAGACATTCTCAGTTTTTTTCAACAACTGGGAGACGATCCAAATGTGTTGAAAAGTATGTGCATGGGTCGAACAAAGTGCAAAAATATTACATCAAACGTTTTGTGTCCCGTTGAAACAGAACGTGTGGTTAATCGCATTCGGAATACAAGATTTTCAATTTTTGTAGACAAAACATCGGACATAACTAATGAAAAATAGATGACGTTTTTAGTGCAATTTGTTGATTCCGAAACTCTAGATGTTAGATCTCAGTTAGTAACATTAATTAATCTTAATGCAAGAGATTGTAGTGCTGAGAAAATATTTAATGCTTTTCAATCAGAAATGTATAAACTTCAGATACCTTTTACAAATATTCTTTCTCTATCGTGCGATAACGCATCTGTAATGACGGGGAAACATTTATCTTTCAAAAAAAACTAAAAGAAAAATGTAAAAATTTATTAACATTTGCAAGTCCTTGTCATTCTGCTGCATTAGCCGCGCATGATGCATGTGCTACAATACCAGCATTTTGCGAGGATTTTCTCAAAAAAAGTGCTACTTTTATTAACAGCAGTCCAAAATGTTCTGCTACTTTCAAAGAATTTTGCGAATGTTTTCAAGATACCAATCGCAAGATTTTAAAATTATGCGATACTTAATGGCTTTTACATTATACATGTATCGACAGAATTTTAGAGTCATGAGATACTGTTAAACATTTTCTTACTGAAACTGTAGTAAGTGATAAAACGCAGTCTGGGAAATATTTATTACCTCTGATAAACAATGTAGATATTAAAGCTTATTTCCTCTTTCTAAGATATGTTTTAAATTTTTTTAACACATATAATGCTTCTTTTCAAGCTCATGAAACTAGAATACATATGTTATATTCGGAATCCATTAAATTTCTTATGCAAATTTGTCAAAACTTTTTGAAACCTGAAGTATTACAATACATACTTACAAATATAACTTTTTCTGAGCAGAAGAATCACAAATCTATTAATGATATTCATGTGGGATCAGAATGCAAAGAATATCTTAATAATTTAGCCAAAGAAGGACATGCAAATGTTGTTTTAAATATTAGACAAAACTGTTTACAATTTTATATCACTGCTGCTGACAAAATTAGAAAAAGATTACCTATTTATGATAAATTCTTATATAAATTACTAGTTTTTAAATCACATATAGCTTTAGTTGACAGTAACCGAGAAATATCTTTTAGTGATGTTTCTTTTGTTGCAAAAATCTTGAGTGGTTTTGATGAAAATGGTTTAAAGGAAGAATGGCTTGCATTATATGTTGATTTTATTGCTGAGGAAAAAAAGAATCTTTCGAAATTAAATTTTGATAATATGTGGAAAAAAATTTTAAAACGTCAGACTAACAATATTGCAAAGTATCTGAATTTGAAATCACTTCTAAATGCTATTAGATCACTTCCACATTCGAATGTCGAACAAGAAAGACGGTTTGAAGTCTTTAAATACTGTTCTTCAGATACTTTGCAATATTGTTAGTCTGACATTTTAAAATTTCTTTCCACATATTATCAAAATTTAATTTCGAAAGATTCTTTTTTTCCTCAGCAATAAAATCAACATATAATGCAAGCCATTCTTCCTTTAAACCATTTTCATCAAAACCACTCAAGATTTTTGCAACAAAAGAAACATCACTAAAAGATATTTCTCGGTTACTGTCAACTAAAGCTATATGTGATTTAAAAACTAGTAATTTATATAAGAATTTATCATAAATAGGTAATCTTTTTCTAATTTTGTCAGCAGCAGTGATATAAAATTGTAAACAGTTTTGTCTAATATTTAAAACAACATTTGCATGTCCTTCTTTGGCTAAATTATTAAGATATTCTTTGCATTCTGATCCCACATGAATATCATTAATAGATTTGTGATTCTTCTGCTCAGAAAAAGTTATATTTGTAAGTATGTATTGTAATACTTCAGGTTTCAAAAAGTTTTGACAAATTTGCATAAGAAATTTAATGGATTCCGAATATAACATATGTATTCTAGTTTCATGAGCTTGAAAAGAAGCATTATATGTGTTAAAAAAATTTAAAACATATCTTAGAAAGAGGAAATAAGCTTTAATATCTACATTGTTTATCAGAGGTAATAAATATTTCCCAGACTGCGTTTTATCACTTACTACAGTTTCAGTAAGAAAATGTTTAACAGTATCTCATGACTCTAAAATTCTGTCGATACATGTATAATGTAAAAGCCATTAAGTATCGCATAATTTTAAAATCTTGCGATTGGTATCTTGAAAACATTCGCAAAATTCTTTGAAAGTAGCAGAACATTTTGGACTGCTGTTAATAAAAGTAGCACTTTTTTTGAGAAAATCCTCGCAAAATGCTGGTATTGTAGCACATGCATCATGCGCGGCTAATGCAGCAGAATGACAAGGACTTGCAAATATTAATAAATTTTTACATTTTTCTTCTAGTTTTTTTTGAAAGATAAATGTGTGTGTGTGTTTCCCCGTTATTACAGATGCGTTATCGCACGATAGAGAAAGAATATTTGTAAAAGGTATCTGAAGTTTATACATTTCTGATTGAAAAGCATTAAATATTTTCTCAGCACTACAATCTCTTGCATTAAGATTAATTAATGTTACTAACTGAGATCTAACATCTAGAGTTTCGGAATCAACAAATCGCACTAAAAACTTCATCTATTTTTCATTAGTTATGTCCGATATTTCGTCTACAAAAATTGAAAGGTTATATTTGGAATGATATATTTTTGAAGATCAAATGAATTTTGGCTATTGAAGCAATAACACTGTTGTTGGAGTGTATATATTTAAATCCGTTTATTAACAATTAGATAGCATAAACGCTTTCGACCTTGTATCAGGTCCTTTTTAAATGCATTTTTACAATGAATTAACGTATAAATACAATTAATAAAATACAATTAATGAAATCAATAAAAAAAATACAATAAAAAAAATTTAAAAAGAATTAAAAATCGCAGAATAAATATAATATACAAAGTCACTTACAAATTTTTTAGATAAAATACGCGTTGCTCAATGCTGATCGAGAATATCCGCACTAGCCATCCCGACCAACACTTTACAAAGGTGAAATTGCGACTGAGAAACAGCGTGTGTATAATGATAGAATTCAAATTTACAAATAACATATCAATTTATAATGTCTTATCGACAAACGGTAAATAGGAATTATCTAAATTTTCCGTGTCGCACTGTAAATTAAGTCCGCATACTTGACTTCTTATATGTAGCATTTCTGATACCAACCTTTTGCTGTATGATCTCTCAAAATC
>NW_018021397.1:11786-13106 GCF_002006095.1 Pseudomyrmex gracilis | reverse complement strand
TTAATTTTATTAATTGTATTTTATTAATTGTATTTATACGTTAATTCATTGTAGAAATGCATTTGAAAAGGACCTAATACAAGGTCGAAAGCGTTTATGCTATCTAAATGTTAATAAACGGATTTAAATATATACACTCCAACAACAGTGTTATTGCTTCAATAGCCAAAATTCATTCGTTCTTTGAAAATTCTTGAAGCTACATACAATCATCTTTACATGATATATTTTTGCTTTAGATGAACACGCACACACACACACACACAAAGGTAGAGAGAGTTTGGAGTCATAAAATACTGTGGGAGTGACGAACCGCAGGGTCCTGATCTCTACCTNTCATTCTTTTCTGAACTTTGTATGCCTATAATATTATTGTCACAGTCTGAAATTCCATTTGTTTGTTATTTGGTAAGCGTCATACGTTATATGTTTTTCTATATGATTATCTGCATATATGCTGTTGTGCTTGCTTTAAAGGACGCTAAATACCTTAGTGTACTAAGCGCGGCACGCTGGCATGTATGGATGATGGTGTTTGCTACGGTGCAATATTTCGTGTTCAAAATACACGCACCTTCCTTACATGTTCCAATCATATAGTGGAAAATATTACTTGCTCAAGACATTTATTGCTAGATTTATTTGAGATATGAGATATGAGATACATTATAGTAAAACAATATTGAGAAAATGTCACAATTGCTATTGATTGATCTGATTTAATTTCATAAAGTGAAACAAGTAGCGTAGAGTGCGCCGTACAGTTAATGTGCAAAGGAAGCAAACACAAAAAACGTATACCGTATGACGCTTTACTTAATCTTTCGAGAGCACTATATAAATTAGCACTATTTATCTTTTTTGAATCAATATCACAAGGAAATATGATAAAATTTAAATCACTTTTTCACGCTTTTATTTTTTTGTCAATTTTTATATAATTATAAAATTTCTTGTGCTCTTTTCTTGTAGAGAAAACAAGTACATTTCTTGTTGAGAAAAAGTATATTGACAAGTACATTAAAATTGATCAATTTAAAGTCGATTTATAAATCAAGAAATATATATGGTGCAAATTTGCGTCCTCTATCATATAAGTGCGCTCGAAAGATGCAATATCATACAAGTATTTAGAATATCAATAATGAGATATTATATATATATACAGGGTGTTTCAGAACTATGGGATCAAACTTCTAGGGGTTATTCAGTGCAACAGTAGAAAACATTTGAGTATAGGGACCCATGTCCGGAAAAGTGTCACTACCGCACTACGGCCCTAAGACGCGTTAAAATTTAGAAAGACGATGAATTGCCTAA
>NW_018021397.1:6654-9626 GCF_002006095.1 Pseudomyrmex gracilis | reverse complement strand
GTGTCCGTAACAGTGCTGCCAACGTGACACAAACAACAGAATTCTAAACCGATAAGCCCGCGAGGTTTAAATTAAAAATTCCGGTTATTTTTTGATCATGGTAGTATAGCTTATTAATGTTAACGGTAATCTCGATCAAACAATCATTGTGATAATCTCCGAAACAATTTTGCTAACAAGAATATTGTAATCAAAATTACTGCTATTTTAATATTATAAAATTAGTGATTCTTTGAGTTAGTTAAAAGAACTATACCTATCCTTGATTAAAAAAACAATATTGTTGATTAATTTTACTTATTTTGTTGTAAAGATAATGCATATAAATATAAAAATTTTAATTTAAACTCGGAAAAGTAAGAAAGAAAATCATCACAAGAAGATAAACTCATCACAAGAAATCAACTACAACGTGTATAACGTTGGTGTACTGCTATAGAACATGTAAGAAAGTTTTCTCTACTGAGAAACTGCCATCGAAAAGACGCAAGAAAAGACACTAGAATCTTGTTAATCCTCTGAACAGAATCTTTCAAGGAGTAATCTGAAATATATCATCTCTGCGTTTTGTGCAATTTTGTTAGCGCTTCATATTTCATGTTGTCTATGACAACTAACAGAAGATGAAAAAAGTTAAGATTCTCGTAGTGTCATATAATGTCAATTGTAACTGATATTGATAACATCAAGTCAGAAGCCGTTCTTATTTACCATCAAAGAAGCACGACGAGATCATTTATACTATACAAAAAAGAAACTTCAACTTCTACGGATTGACGCTACGTGATTCTTAAAATTCGCAGATATTGGAGGAAGACAACAAAAAAGATGACGAAAAAAGCAACATAGTAGACGCGTTCGAATTAAAACGTTACATGCCTAAGGATACGTTACATTCCCGAAGCGGCACTCCGTTTATATTGCTGCTGAAGATCCTTGCATGGATATACTCTGGCGTAATATGTCGGTTGTTCACTTCATCCGGACAACTGTATTGTAATAATAAATAATATTGTCAATGCATAAGCAAAAAGTGATTTAGAAAAGACTTTCTCAAGACGAACGACCTTGCTCTTCAAAAGTAAACAATGAGTTACGATGATTTTCTTGAAGATATTCCGCTTGAGGAATGCGAATCTTTGTTTCTGCTCTTAGTTGATGACAACAGCACATGGGCAACAGCACTCTCAAAGAGGAGGATCCTTTCCTGCAGGATTTTTGAACGACCCACCTTAACTCAGACGACGAGTTTTGCAATAAACTCAAATCTCAATGGAAGAAATTATTCTAAGGAAGATAATTTCCATGATAGATTGAAACAAGTGTTGCAATAATTAGAAAAGCAATTTATTGTTTCTCTGTATCTCTAGCTGTTTTTGCAGCCGTTTATCTTTGGGTCGCCAACGAATAAGAAGTTATGGCCATAATGAAAAGATATGGCTCATATTTACCAAATCAAAGACCATGCTGCTCAAGCGCGAATTACAATCATTTTGTAATTCAAGCTTTCCGTTGCAGTGTTACACGTCCAACAAATGCAAGATGATCTGGCATGCTACTCACAGTTCTGATTTACCTTTAAACTGATTCCACCCAGTAATTTGAATTCAAAATTATCCGTCACAACTGCAAAATTGAGTTGTTATCATCTATAAGCTTGCAAAATTTTGATGGCATCACATCTCTGGAAAGAAGAATCCTGCGGACTCAGCCTCGCGCAAGTTATCGTTGTACTAACTTTTACAAGAATAACTTTAATAGACCGAATCGTTAAAAATAATTCTGTGTTCCGGCCTTTTTTCGTTTCGTTGCACAAACAAAAGATCAATCTGGAAGAGCACTTAATTGTACGCATTATTACAGGTGAAAATAAAGAAACGACATCTACGAGCCACATAGAAGTTTCCACCGATTATTCCACCAACAAATTGATCACAGCGTACAAGAGATCTACACATTAAAAAAAACAAATTTTATCGGTTATTAATAAGCGAAAGACAAATCTCGCCGGTTATTAGATTGATATTAAAACGAAGATATCATTTTTCAAAAATATCGTAGAAGCGATCATTGTTAAGTTTTTTTACGTCTACTAAATGTTGATCAGATTATGAAAAAATGATAATAATGATGAGAAAGCATTTATACATTTCTACGTGATATTGATTGCAAACTTAGTATTGACGTACAGAGTATATTATGATCGCTGCAACGTGTAATAAGAGAAGGGTGCATTTCGGAAATTGACACAACAATTTTCCAACGACATTTAACATATAAGATATTTTTTTGTATCAATATTGTAATATCAATTAGAGATAGAGACACTGTTCAACAAGTACAAAAATGTCATTAACATTTGCGTGAATATGGAGATACGCTTAAAATATTTGTTAAATTTATATCTTATTGGTTTATTTTGTTTTGTATACATTTTATATACATTGTTTTTCTTTCTGTATTAATTAAAGCACAGCGTTTGGCAAAGTGCATTATTAGAAATTAATGTCTTGTTTTAATATGAGTTGTAATAAATGATAAAAAATAATTTCATAGTTTGTTTGGTTATTTTATGTCCTTAATATTTGATAATCGATAGTATAAAATAATGAAAAGAATTTAAATGTATTATTATGTTGTGTAATATTTATTATGCTAATAATTTCGGCAAAAGTGTTATAATTATTTGTTTTTTAATTATTACTTTTTAATATATTCAATTTATCGAGTAATTATTTAATATCGATATAACTAAATTTCAATTTTATATATGCATATTTCTCTGATTTTTTGTTCGATATCAATTTATTTATCAGTTATTTTTTTCTTTATGATTTCTTTAATTATTTCATATTTATAAATAAAATCATACAATAATAATTCAATTTTATTTTTATTTTTCTTTAAGTAGTATAAGAACAAGAAAGAGAGCGAGAGAGAGAGAGAGAGAGAGAGAGAGAGAGAGAGAGAGA